>NW_025953042.1:956246-1081891 GCF_022478825.1 Daldinia caldariorum | reverse complement strand
CCGACCCCCCCCCCCCCCCCCCCCCCCCCCCCCCCCCCCCCCCCCCCCCCCCCCCCCCCCCCCCCCACAGTCTAATAGCATAATGCATCTTGCAAGATCTACGCGCCAACAATTAGCAAGTCGATTGCCTAGCTAAGGTATGTACAGTTTTACTCCTACCTTAACCACCCACGTGTCTCGGATTGCCCCTCTTGTCAGTAGGAGGTAGTTTATGAATGTACTTCCTCGTCGCGGGATTTTTTGCGTCCGTCTCAGAAAACAAGAAAACACAGATGAATCTCACCAAGACGAAATGAATGGTTGTAAAAGTCAGCTTTGCCAGTTCTGCATGAGATGATGTGCTCGGACACCGCCTCGCTCCGAATCGCGACATCAATTCTCGGTTGTCAACCGAATATTCCAAGAACATATTCTACCTATTAGTCGAGCCCAGACGCTATCGTTATGTATCTTAATATCATTTTTCCCAATTTACCCGAGTGACATCATGGGCTATAGGGGCGATCAGCCGAATTGGAGTTCCCATCACGCTTAAAAGAAAACCCTCCCACTTTAGATCTCACGTTATTATTTTTTTAAACCATAATTAGTTCGCCACGTGGGTTCTCACGGCTCACCCTAAGATATTTATCTGATCTTCGGCCCGAGCCTTCTTTATATTTACCTCATACCTACACCACCCATCGGCTCCAATGGAGCTTATATGATAAGTCACTAGTGCTCATGGAAGTCATGATGGTTGTTTGATATTAGGCACATGTAAGTTGATCTGCCAGATATAGCAGATAATAAACCGATGCGTATATTATGAACACGGTTCTCCCGAAACCGAAACGTAGCTGCCTGGTTTAAAGCTCTTATTATAACTTTTTACTCGAACTAAGGTTCGTTAGTTATGTCTATAACTTGAACTTTCAAAAATCAAATACAACATTTCTTTATTAAGTGATACATACCATAGTCATTCTCGGAGAAGTTTTTGTACTTGACAATTGATACGAATCTTCATTCCAACGTTACGGCTACCCAAACTACACTACACCCCTTAAAATGCATACTACGGTGCCTATCTACTTCAGGTACTTATCTACATTGGTAGTAAGGGGGTTGTGGACCGAATACCTGGTAATTCCATCGTTTTTTTTTTTTCTTCTTCTTCTTTTTTAAGTTGACCTTTAAACTACTATCTAGATTGAAAGTGGCCCCTGGACTTCTTGGCGATGAGGATCCAGTGTATGTAGATATTGGGAAATGCCAAGCCACCCGTATCGTATATCTCAGCCCTATGAGAAATCCACATCTCTCTACCTAACCTAACCTAAACTAATCGAGACTACGCAGATAGACAATCTTTTTCAACTTAGCGTCATTACGTCTCCTTGACGATATATAGAGGCCACAGCACTCCCCGATGTTGCATCCCACATCATCAGGCCCCCATGGGCCGCATCGAAGATATCGTTCAGATTCTTAGCTGTTGATAGCTCAAATAGCTCCAGCCCAACTATGGAAAATTGACATTCACCGACCAGCGCTCGTGGTCTCCAGACCTGCCTCAGACCGACCGATCATGAATTGGCATAGTAAAGAAGCGGGTCAACGATCAACAGTCAACGAGTCTAACAAGACCCTACAGAGCTATTTCTCTAATCCTAGCATCTGTCTTAAGGAGAGGACGCGACTAACAAGATTAGGAGATGCGGGATGCCCATTTAGGAACGCGCTATACATATGGTGAACCAGTTAAAACGGTGTTGAGTATACTGACGCTGCGTTAGCTAAATACATTAATAATAATATGACAAGGTAGGTAGAAAAGCTTGGGTCGCAAACTTAACAAACATTAAGTACCTGGACTTTCTACCTATAAAGCCGTGCGGAGCCAGCCTCTCTCGCGTCCAATCATGGGACAAATCTGTGCCTAATCTAACGGGGTATCCCCCTATTTGCTTTTCTTTTTTCTCAGATTTAGGGCCGACTACCGCTTGGAATAAAGTCTGAGAAAATGGCTGGCAACCGGTCTGATATTCGGTCAGCGCACCCTGCTTTTCAATGGCTGTTATTTGATAATTCGCGATCCATCTGGGTTTCCCCCAAGCTGTGTTTTTTTTGGGTCCCCCCGAAATTGGCGCGAATAATATACTCAAGATTACAAAGGATCGGACCAGAGACAGATACCAATGCGCCCGTGGTGATTTTGAAGGGGAGGGGGAAAGGTTTGGAAACGTTCTCTTCAATATTGGAAGTGAGAAACTCTTGCCTGTCCCTCGACCGGCTTCATCACTCATACGCAGTCATTACCTACACAGTTTAACCTCACGAGGAACGAAACAGTGCTATTGGATATCACTTAAGAAGAATTACAGATAAGATAGTTCTGCAAGACAGCCAAGGAACTATCGGATGGAGAGAGAGAGAGAAGAAATTCTCCAACAAAAAAAAGAAAAGAAGAAAAAATAAAGGTAATCTAGGCCTGCGGTTATCCGCCTCTCGATACACGGCACCGACGAGTACCCCCAAGTATTGATTTATTTATTTATTTTTTCCTTATACGCCTCCCCCCCTTTTTTACCGAGATCCAACTATCGCACATTGGGTACCTAATATATACCACCTCTTACGACATCCGATCGCATAGCAGCAGCCGCAGCAGAAGCAGCATATGGTCATCCCAGTTGGATATCATGTAGGTAGAGTGGCCACGTTGAACGTTGGAGTACCTTACTTCTATAGCGACATCTGGAAGTACTATTATGAAGAAGTACTCTCTCATAGAAGCAACTCAGATGCAGGTTTCAATTGCGGAAATCGCAAACGGAGATCATAGAAGATGGCTCTTGGCTCTTGGCTCTTGCTTTCTGTGGCTGTTCGCCTCTCGGAGCATCAAGTGGTCATTCCACGTTGGAAAGCAAAACTTACCTTCAGCTGAATCCAATTCGAAACTTTTTCTGACTAGACCTTCCAGATGTCTTCAGAATTCACATTCACTGCAGCTTTCCCATGATGTCAGTTTGCAAAAAAAGAAATACACTGCCTTTTAATCAATCACTACCCCGGCTTCGAAGTTACTACGGTTATCTGCTAATTTTTTAAGAAAGCAACATCAACTTCGAGATGGAACTGTCTTCAACAGCCATAGGAGAAGTCGTCCACCCTACCGCGGCGTATTATCAACCTCCCCCGGAAATCCAGGAACAGTCAGAACCCCCAGATCTGGATAACTACTATTCTGAACTCCCCTGGACGTCCTCTCTTCTCAATCCCAAGAATCGTATAGACAGCCTTGACCCGCCCCTGAATCCCCTATGGCGCGTCGATGGTTGTGCCGGCTTGGGCAGCCAATATTACGTGATCCCGCTTTTCATTAAACATGTTCCCCCTATACGCATGGACGTCTTCGTTTCTAATTCACAACCGCGTCTTATCCGTGACCAGCTCGAATTAGACAAGGCCTTCCACACCAAGGACTCCGCTCGGCTACCTAGACTTGCCGTAGCGAAACACATCGTTCGAATCCTCCAGCGCTGGACTACGACCGATTTTCATGACTTATCATCCTTTGAAAAATTCTATAAAGGCGTGCCTTTTGGCTCACGTCTGATTCTGGAGAACATGGCACTCGACACAGACCAGGTCCAAGTTAAAGTCGGCCTCAACCATAACTTGGAGCACAAGCTACTTCCACTTTCACAGTTGGCTTACTTTTGGGGCCCTGACTTCCCATTTCCTCCGGTAGTCGACTTTTTTGATCTTCACGTTGTCCAAATTCTACATGATAGCGTTTGTCTCGTACGAATTAACGAGGAGCTGTTCATTTTCAAGGCATTGACCAGTGGGGCGAAATACCTTTACCACGAACTGAAAACTCTCTGTACCATCGAACCCCATGAGAACATCGTTAGGCGGCCGATGCACGTCGTTACAAAGAGGTGCAATTTCGGTTTCAAGAAGGCTATCGCTGGTTTCACTACGTTTTATCACCCTAAAGGTACTATTCGGGATGTTCTGCCAAGTCTACAAGCTCATGGTCTACTGCATCGCAGTGACCAGTTGAAGTGGTCAATACAGCTGACGAAGGCTCTCGAACATTTGAAAACTCGCTCTAGAACATACTACCCTGATTTGCGGCTCGACAATATTGTACTTTCGGAGAAATCCGACGTCATCATGGTTGATTTTGAGCAGAGAGGCGTATGGTGCGAGTTTGCGGCACCGGAGGTTAACGCTATTGAATACATGCGCCTAATTGCAACCGACGAGTGTGTCCCCGAAGCCATAGGCAATAAATACCGGAAGATAATGGAGGAACTGGTCCCAGGATTCGAAGAACTGGAGAGTGAAAAATACACCAACCCGGAATATGGATTCAACGTACCATGGATCGCCCTCAGCGAAACAGAGCAAGAAGCTGCCGAGGTGTTCATGCTTGGGAGAGTCTTGTGGTGCATCTTTGAAGGGGCCAGCGGTCCGCAGAAAGCCGCCGTGTGGCAGTCGTATAGATGGGAACCCGATCTTGAGTTTCCCGAGTACAGGAGAACCCCTCCTGCGATGAGAGCCTTGATAGACAAATGTACGAGGGGTAGACGAGAGGCTCTTGGCAACTTCATTATAAGGCGAAACAGCCAGCTTGTTCTAACAAATAAACCAGTCAGTGAACAGAGTGCCGACGAGGTCAAGCAGGCTGCAAAGCGCTTCTGGTCGACCGAAATCGAAGTAGCAGAGAAGTTTCTGGAAGTCAGAGGTTCCCAACGTCGTAAGGGGAAATGGAACGACAACTACTTCGAGCGCCCAACCTTGCACCAGGTCTTGGAAGAGCTATTAGCATTCCAGAACGGAGCCATCTGAGGCTATGCAACCAACCATACCTAAGAAGGGGGGTTAAGAAAACCTGGTCATACTACTGAGACAAGCATCTCACTCCACGTTCCTTTCGGTATAAGAGTCAGTATCAATATATAATATGCTTCCAAATGATTCCTAGCGTACCCTAATCATGCCGCCGTGAAAGAAACCCCTGCCAAGCATTCTAGAGCAGAAAGACTCGGAAAAGGTATTTATTAGGGGTCAAAGTATAGTAATGACTTACTCAGAGGATATTGCCAAAATTGAGCATAGGACCTAACTTCAGAGGTAGAAAAATCCGAGTATTCAACTGTAGAATTATGATCAGACATAGAGTTTTTCGAGCCATCCGAGAGTTCCCCGAGATTAGGAGTAAATGCTATTAGGTCGAGCCACCACTTCCCTTGTTGCCCAAGTTTGTACAGATTGCCTTCCCGACTGTCTTCAAGAGCACCTTAGCCTCTACTTCAACTTGTCGCCAACGACGCTATTATTGAACGACCTAATTTCCACTACACTCGTTTGTAGTTACGGGGCTATGTTGACGAATCGTGAGCCATTTCGCCATTGTATCGTCCTCGTCTCTTCCCGACTTATCCGTTAGGCAGATTCCAAAAAAAGGGAGAAGCAGGAAAATTCCGCGTCGGCCCCTGTGTCTTAGATGCCTATCATTAGGTATCTACAGCTTTCTCCAAGCAGGCGTCTCTAAGATTGCGCCAGTGGGCTGGTAGCCAATTGGCTTTTGTCAAGCCCTATCGGTATATCTTGAGTCCCCCCCTTAGGTGATATACCGAGGCCACGAGAAACAACGTGTTGCTAGGTACTTCGCCACAGGATGGGTTCAGCGTGAGGTAGGGATGGCACAGAGTGACGAAGCCAAAGTCTTTGCGTCTAGAAAGAAAGAAGTTGGGAAGGACGCAAGGAACTAGGATGCCGACGCTTCGATAGGATAAGGGCCTGGCTACCACCCCCTGGACCCGTCCGAAGTCCTGGTAGAAGAGCAGAGAAAACAATTTCCACTGACTGACTGACTATGTGAAGTGCTAATCCCAACTCTACGCTAGTTGGCAACTTCCCAAACGTGCAATCAACACTACCCCTAATGACAACTGGTTAGCCGAAGTGGCAAACTGTTGAGGTGAAAGGGGAGTATACCAAAGCGGCGCAGCTGACTGGCTATTACCGTAGTGTCGTCCCAGGACCTCATAACCTAGCGACCGCAAGGTCCTTTTTGGAAGGGCCCAATGGGATCTAGTACCGAGTACTTTGGGGGAGGCAAAGCATCGTATACCTACCTACCTTAGGTTAGATACCCAGGTAGGTAGGTTAGGTAGGTATGCTTTCTACCGAGATCATAACCAGGAGCTTATACCACTTCGGTGTTTGACTTAGGTACCTATCCATCTGCAGCAGTTGCTCCATGTCCGTGCATTACTGCGACGAAGACCATTATTCGCATTGAGGCTATACAGCGAAGCTATAAGGAAGGGTGCCATATAGGAAGCTTCGTCGGCCCGAACCACATAAGTCATAAGTGAATAGAAGCTGATGGTTCCGCGCGTCCGCAAAGTTTTGTGCCGGATGATATTATACCGGTTCGAAATTCCATACCGGAATAGGCAATGCGAGTATCCGGGGTAGTTCGGAGAAATCCTAAATCGGAGCAGCACGTAGAGGTCGGCCCAATGCGCAAGGGCGGCACACGAACTTTGATCGCTTTGGGGGGGACCTCGTTCGTCGTTGAGTTTTCAAAAATGATGGTAATTTAGAGCTGGAGTCCTCAATTGTGTTTTCTTTTCTGGAAGAAATTGAAACGGAGGAATGTGTTAGAAAAAGAGATTGTGTGTGTAAGAAGCCTCGCTGGCCGCCTAATGGGTCGGCATCGGTGGGAAAAGACAAAAAACACTAAAAAAACTGACGAGGTGGTCGCGCCAAGAGGCGGCCTAGCACGGAGGCTTCGCGGCCCAAATCGCGACCCAAAGACACGACGAACCTCTCATATCAGCGGCGGTCGCATCGAGGGCCCCGGCCGTGCTTTATATGCGAGTCCACAACTACGGATCCGTGCTGCCTCTTCTCCTCCAAGGCAGAAAATAAGGGAAGGGGGGAAAGGGGGGAAGGGGTCCAAAATGTTGAAAATCACCGCTCCGACGAACTTTCCGCTCGTATTATTTGCCAATCATGGACCCCCCCGGTCCCTCCCTGTGGCTGATTAGAGGCCCATCGCATTCGTCCCCATTCGTCGCACAGGGTAATATCGCACGCAACAACGTCCAAGTTATTCAGATGCTATGCTATACGTCCGTCCTCTACCGTCAGCAATAGCGAATCTCATGAGGTAAGATTCGGCATCGCCAGTCCTAACCATCCCCTTGGGTCCAGCGATTACTCGTTCGGGATAATAAATGCATATCATATATCGTTTCAGCTGCAACGTCCCTTTCGAGTCGTTCGTTTGCCCAATTCTTGACCCGTGGCTGAGGATTCTGGTCTTCCCTTATCCCTCCTCATTCTACGACTAATTTGTTCGTAACTCGCACGAAATAGGTAAAGTATGGCTGCACATCGAACCAACCTGGACCGAGCGGTCTGGGTACCGGGTCTTCTTTGTCACCATGTCGGACTTTTAGGGGCTTGCTCTGGCCTGTCTGCCTGCCTCCCTGCGACTATGTTATAAGTAACCACCGTCTCGTCACATCCCCAAGACGTATGTGTATAAGAAATCCTTCGGTATCACCTTCGTTTCATCTTAACTCGCTTCTCGTCACTTATGTCTCCACCATCGGAACGTTTCAGCAGGCTCTCACTCGGAAGTATGCCGCCTATAACTCGTCTTCAAAGTCGGAAGTTACAACAACAGCAGCAGCAACAAGAACAACAACAAGATCAACAAGAAGGAGGAGAACAAGAGGTGGAAGACTCCAGCTCCGAGTCCGACTCGGAAAGGGATTTCGACGTCGACGATGACGGCTTCATGGTTTCTCCGTCAAACCTCCGGTACTCGCTGGATCTTCTCGACGAGGAGACGCGGGAGAACGTCAACCGGGCCATAGAGGTGCCCCCGCAGTTCACGCTGCGCGGATGCCAAGCTGGCGACGAGCGCTGCCTCTTCCTGATAACGGAGCCGGTCGAGTACACCGTCCGGACCGGCTCGGAGCAGAGCGGCTACGGCACCCCGAGCTGCACCTGCGAGAGCGGCGAGCGCGGGGAGTCTCCCTGCCGGCACATCCTGTGGCTGTTCGACCAGATCACGAGCCAGGTCCTCGGCGCCCAGCGGAGCCCGCTCTCCCTGACGCCGCACGGGTACCCGGCAGAGCTCGGGAACCCGTACGACGCCATCTCGGACTTCCACCTCGACATGCTGGCCGACAGCCTGCACTGCGACGTCGTCGGCCAGTCGCCGGACCCGAACCCCCGGCGCGTCCGCGAGACCCGCGAGATGCTCGCCTCCCTCAGCGAGGTGCCCGCCGACGAGTACCGGCCGGACCTGTTCGACAACCCGCGGCGGGGGAAGCGCGCCGTCAAGAGGGGCGACCTCGAGCAGACCATCTTCCGCATGCTGCTCCGCAACGACGACTTCTTCCAGTACTTCCTGTCGTCGATGCGCGCGGACGCGGACGCGGACGCTTACGAGTCCCCGCCCCAGTCCCCCGGCTCCTACTCCCACCCCAATTCCTATTCTTACTCTAATTCTTACTCGTACTCCTACTCGAACCAGTTCCGCGACCTGCAGCGCCGCGCGGACGCCGCCCTCGCGGGCCTCCGGGAGTACGCGGAGAACCCGGCGGCGCGCGGGGCTCCCCCGCGCGCCCGGAAGGACGTGCGATGGTGCGCCGAGCACCTGGCGCGGGTGACGCGGCAGATCCGCGGGGCGATCCACAACACGGCGCGGCCGCTGCGCGGGTGGGAGCTGCGGGCGGCGGCGAGCGCGGCCGTGCACATATTGGAGAAGGTGGTTGTGGAGTGGGACCGGGACGTGGACGACCCAGCGGAGGAGGAGGACGACGAACAGGAGGGAATGAAGAAGAACGACCCGCGGGCTCGGGCGAAGGCGGAGCGCAATTTGTTCTTCCGGCTCGTCGGCGGGGAGGATCGCAATTTCGTCGTCGACATCCTGGCCTCGATACCGCCGGAGATCCTGGGCCCGTGGGTCGACGAGCTGACGGCGCTGCAGCGAAGGATTGTGGAGAAGGGCGGGCCCGTGGCGTATACGGCACGCTTGAGCTCGCTTGTGAGCCATTTGAGGTCGAGGTGGACGGCGGGGACGGAAGGAGGAGGCAGTGGGAGTGGGAGTGGGAATGGAATTGGGAAAGGAGGAGGGTCGAAGAGGATGAGGCAGGGACAAGGTGGGAGAGCGAAGAGAGTTAGGTGAGGCTACTACTTCTAGTCGACTACCTAAACAAACTCTCTTCATCCCCTTTCTTTGTCTCTATCTCTATCTATCTCTATACCTCGTTGCGGACCCCAAAATAAAAAAGAAACAAAAGAAGAAGGAAAATACCACGGTATGGGATCTAGTCCGGGAACAGGCTTCCCCGCTAGTTACGGGAACTTTGCTACGCAGCACAACAACAACAACACGCCTCAACGTATGTGAACTATAGGATATCTGATGAGGCCCAACAATGAATGTCCTAGCCACCCCGCCTTTTTTTCTGGTAAAAAGGGGGGACGGTGGAAAGGGGAGAGAGAATGGTAATTTTCTAATCGTTCCTTTTTTTCTTTTTTTGTCTTTTTCTCTTCAATATTTACTTCTCAAAGGGAATACCTATCCTCAGCTGCGCTGGGGATGATCCAATGGCCTTGTTTTGCCTTTTTTTCTTCTTCTTCTTTTTATCTCTCAGGTTATGATACCTGGTATACTACGGGGGTGTTTTTTTTAAAAAAACTTTTTCTACTTGCTCCTGGATAGATGGGGAATTCTCGCGATTCAAATCACTTTGCGGTTAGGATTGGTTATGGGAACGAGGGAGGAGGAGGTTAAGGAGAGGCAGGTTGCGCTTGCGCATATAGAGTATAGCTGCAGACAACTAAATATATACCTCCTGTAAAAGATACCTAGCTACGGCTTTTGATGATGATAGAGTTTGTGTGTGGTTAATAGCCTGTCTACTGTCTACTGCTAACTATAGTGTGCGTTTGGAAGTTATCGTGAGCTGAGCTGGTGGTAAGGTAAGTGAGGGCTTGTTTCTCTAGCTGCTCTTCAGATGCTCCCCTGCCTCCCCTTTCTACCGACTTCCCTACTTTGACGGCAGCCGAGTCGGTTGACAAGCTATTTGCGCCATCTACCTATCTCGTATGTAAGTAGAATTTCCTACAACGGCTATAAGATACAATACAATATACACATTTTCTCGATATGCCCTAATCAAGTCACCCAAATCACTTCCGTTGGCCCTTACTAGGCCGCTGGTATACTCACCCCGTCCCCGTCCCACCATAAGTCAATTTTGCCGCCGCCCCAGACCCGACCCGACCCGACCGACCTGACCGACCCGGTCTCCCGGTCGGCGTCCTCCGAATTCTACTTTACTTTGCATATGTACCGCTCCCTCTATTTCATTTCATCCCCCCCCCCCTCTTGCTCTTATGTTAGGTACCTAGTTTCTACTCGGTCTACCTCATTTCACCGCATCTCGCCTATCCCGCCTCACTTTCGTTCTATGGAGAGGTGGGCGGTTAGTACACCGAACACCTGGATTGGAATGGGATGGGATGGGATAGGATAGGAGGCCGACCTTGTAAAACTGAATTTGAATTCTGGGCGTCTGGGTGGATGGGGTATTTCTATTTCGAAAACGGGCGTTTAGGAAAATTAAAGGGAGCGTACCTCAGGTAGATATACATGTAGAATAGGAGGTAATTAATAGGTACCTCTCTAAAGCAGTCCGGCTTTGATATCCCTCTTCGCCCCATCTCATCTTATCCCATTTTGTTTCTTGTCTTGTCTTCTTTCGCCTTATCCCATTTCATCCCCTCTCCTTTCATCCCGTCTCGTCCCATCTCCCACACATAAAGTGCGTACATACTAACTCAACGTTAAAGACAACGTGGTCTTGGGGGCTGAAATGTACCTAAACTTAAACCTTATATACCTTAGGTAGGTAATGCAACGCTGGTCATCCCGCCTGGTGTCCCCGCTACGTCGTATGGCGGGGTGACGGGAATATAGAAAATATCAGGACGGTTACTCGAAACAAGGACTAGTGTGAAGTATATAATACATAATATCACGTCGATAAAACAAAAAAAAAGAAATTCGGTACGGCATCATATCGTATCGTGATTAACTTTCGCCTAGTATTCGTCAGGGTATATCCAACACAACCCGCCTCATATATACAAGTGTCTAACCCTAAACCTCATGCAAAAAAGTATCTACAACGCAGCCCCCGAGTTGTGTCCTTAAGTCTATGGACCAGTCCGATGAATGCATGCGTATATATGCAACAATTCTAAATTTCGCCCTTTTCTTTTTTTTTTCATTCATCCGTTTACCCTCTCTCTATACGAGGTAATTGTTGGTAAGCTGGCCGCCATAAGCAACCCAAAAAGAAAATACCTCCTTAATTTTACTCATTCATAACTCTCCCAAAATGCTAACCAATCCTCATTATACACGTTTGCCTACGCGCCGATTACCAACTATTTTTTTTTTTAAAAAAAAAAAGCAAATCTTAAATCTTAAACCGTGACGCCGATATCCGGGCCTCCTTGGGCCTCGACCTCGTCTCTCGCTCTCACGTTCGCGATAGCGCTCTGCAGCGCGCTCGTCAGATCGACGTGGAACAGCGGGCGGTTGAGCCCGTGCACGGCAACCTTTCTGGTCTCCGCGTTCTTAGCGAACTCAGACGCCTTGTTGTTCCTCGGTGCCGCAGACTGCGTTATGCTAGAAGCGGTGCTGGGCCCGGGAGTAGTGGCCTGGGTCGACGGGTCTACCGACTCCGCCTTGCTGATCGTCGGCCGGATCTGGCTTTCCTTCTCGTTGGCTTCTTGCTCCGCGGCCGCCGCTGCCGATTCCGAGCCACCGATCTCGGCGACGCTGAAGATGGACTTCCACCGCGAGTGCAGGCCGTCCGGACGCGGCGTCGGGTAGCCGAAGCCGGCGGAGACGAGTCCTCTCTTCGTCCATCGGTTGTTGATGCAAGCGAAGTGGACATCTACCACATCTGGCGCTGTGTATCGGTCTAGCTGGTTGCGCACGTCGATTAGTTGCTGCACCGACGTGACGTCGACATTATTAACAGAACTAAAGTCAAATATGATAGCCTTCAACGTCGGCAGCGAGGTGTTCTCTTCTTGGCCCTTCTTCGGGCCCGGGTCGTTCCATGGACGGTCGCCAACGCGCGCATACGTGTCTGTCCGAGTACGACGAGTATTGGCAAATATGTGGCTTGTAAGATAGTCTAGAGTATGACTGGCGCTTGGGTAGTTGAACCCCTCGGAAAATCGGTAGATGAAAATACCAGGGTAAGGGCTAGAGATTTCGACTTCCGGGTTTGAGCCGTCTTCGTGGTCTATCGGGAGGAAAACGTTACGCGTAGGCGGTGAGAGGCTAGAATCCAAAGCTTCGAAAGTCCCGTATTCGCCCAACACCTTACTGTCATTGCCAATGAGGTGATCGCCCAGTACGGAGTGTACCTGGACCCTACCGAGGAACCTACCGCGAGACTTGAGTACGCGAAATATGAAAACCGCAAACGAGATACATATTGTTGCGTAGATTCCGTTCTCGATTGTTGAAAAAACGGTAACGATTACGCCGACGAAGAAGATCACGACCTCGAGAGGTGATATCCTCCAGAACTTGTAAAGCGTATTTGGTGGTGTTATCAGATCTCCGACGGCGTGGATGATAACAGCAGCGAGCGACGCGGAGGGGATATAAAAGAAAACGGCCGTAAGTGCGTAGATAGCTAAGAGCACCACAGCGGCCGTGATAACGCCGGCAAAGGGGGTCCGAACACCTGCTTTCGATTTGATAGCTGTACGACTGAAAGAACCCGTTGACGGGAACCCTCCGAGGAAGGGCGCAAGGACGTTGGTAACGCCAATAGCAACCATCTCTTGGGACGGGTTGATCGTGTAATTGTTGACTCGGCCGAAGGACTTTGAGATGGCAATATGTTCGATTAGTAAAACAATGACTGTTGCAGGTAGTTCGCCAATAAATGATCTGATTATATCCGAGTCGATGGTAGGAACGGCGGCGTGCTGGAAACCTCGAGGTACATCCTTAAGAATGGCGAAGGCCGGGTGATCACGGCGGTGCATATTAACTAACCAACTGATCATGGTGTATAATAATATGACGAAGACCGCTCTAAGTGTTGAGAGGAAGAAAAACAACTTGTGGTGGTTTGGAAATTTCTTGGCCGCCCAAGTGCATGAGAACCGGATCGTGTAGAGCATTGTAAGCGCAGTTAGACCCATAGCTGCGTTCAAATCCGTCTTGCCTAGGTTCTTTAAAGTGTTGATGATGACCATGTATGTTGAATCCCTTGTAGAAAAGCCGGTAATTCCCATAAGCGTAGGAACTTGCCCTGCGGCAATGTTGATAGCGGAACCGGTCATAAAAGCTGCGAGAGACACTAAGGGTATCAATTCGACGATCCATCCGCACCGAATTAAACCGATAAAAAGCACAATTGCGCCGGATATGAGAGCAAGGGCACTCGCAATTACCCACGGCGTATCTTCGTACTGGGGATATTCTTTAGTAGCTTTGGCGACGACAGAGCCTGTGACAGTAGAGACGACGGCAACAGGCTATAGTATGTCAGTAAGATATCTTTTTTATTAAGAGCTCTCCGTTCACGTACCCCTATAGTGATATCTTTAGAAGTGGCAAAAAACCAGTAAAGAAGGACGCCCATGAATGATGAATATAATCCGAATTCGACTGGAAGATTAGCCAACTTGGCGTAAGCCATTCCCTGCGGTACGACGACAGCACCGATAGTTATGCCTGGAAAGAAGTTAGCTATGCAATCTATAGCTTTAGGTACCTGGGTTAGGTTAGGTAGGTAGTTAACAAGAACATACCTGCAACGAGATCACCGATAAACCATTGTAAGTTGTAAAACCTGATCCATGATAAGAAAGGAAATAACGACTTAAAATAGTTAAGTACATCTCGTCCCGAGGGCATTATTTCTCGGAGCCATTCTGCGCTTGTGGGTTGATGCTCGACGAAACTGTCTGCCGTCTGCATCGAGAAGACCGATTCTCCTCGAGTTACGTCGTCCATATCAGGGTCTTCAAGCTTGATCCCTAAGACTTTTGCCAGTGTCTGGCCAGCTTTCCTTGTCGTAGACATCGTGGGAGTTGATAGGTGAGGATATAATTAAGGAGTTGGAGGTAACGATAAACCTTAGTAGAAATTCAAAGGGTATATAGTGAAGTTCGTAACCAAAGATGAAGTAGGGAGTGATCCCCCGTCAAGTAGATGCTAGGCTCGAGGAGGCAACAGCTTTGCTGATAGAACGATAGGGGTATATATCTGCAAGGGGAAGTAAGACTCCTCAACTCCAACGCTAACAGCGTGTTTGGCACAAGCCCAGATTTGGGCCAAATTAACCCGGATCGGAAATATCGCTATAAAAAGGCACTGGAGGTAGCCATCGGAATGAAATCGAATCAAACTTATTGATAAGGCGGACTCAATATAAAGTGATGTTGAGGAAGACGCAGACCTCTGTCAAAAAACCAGGTGATTTCTCCCCTCCCCCCTTTTCTTCTTCTTCCAAGAGAATAAGGTGGGTTCGATTTGGTAAATAAATAGGTTAGGTAGGTAAGTCCACAATAAAACAATGGGGGTGATGTCTGCTCTTAAAAATTATACCGAGGGGATACGGGGGTTCGGTAAAGAGAATATAAGTAATACGGCCGGGATATTTTCAGTTTGCCTTGCACAGGCTCTCGCTGTAACGTTGAAGGCCGTTTTAGCTGTCAGACAAAAGTCTGTGTGAGGTATGTATCCTGTATAATAAGGAGTAAAAGTTTCTTGTCCACGAAGGTCGGGTTCGATGCTGGCTGAGTCGTAATACAAGTACATAGGTAGTCTCAATGGGTTAATCCAGATCTTAGGTTGCCACTAGAGGGAAGATGCGGATCGGTACGCGGCCCTGACAGATGAGCAGATAAAGAGATTTTTAGGTGATATATAATATTATTGTTGAATGGAATAGAAGAGTCTTAGCAATGTTTGGCCGAAGAATAATTGTGGCAGCGAGGTAATAAGTATTGGATAAGGGCGTTGTTAGAACTTATTACCTTAGGTACTTCATACAAAGTCCGAGTCTGAAGTACTACTACATAGTAGCCCTGGATTGGT
This sequence comes from Daldinia caldariorum, assembly GCF_022478825.1. NCBI lineage: Eukaryota > Fungi > Ascomycota > Sordariomycetes > Xylariales > Hypoxylaceae > Daldinia > Daldinia caldariorum. Next base: position 1,066,713 of record NW_025953042.1, on the reverse strand, counting down.
TGATCACTCGATGGCGCAATCGGCTTTAAACCTTTCAAAGCCTAGCGCCACTATCTAGAAATCTCCAAGTACGCAATCTACCTAAACATAATATCCTCTTCATCTTTTTATATGGGCATCACGGAGAGAAGAGATGAGGCCGAACGCCGACTTCTCCATAATCCCATACCTCCTTAGGAACATGTGGTATTCGGTACGGAGAATTCCATTTTGCGATGAAACCTCTTACGCAGCTTATTCGGCAGTTATACGCGGTGGGAACTTTTACAACATATGATCTCGTAATTGGGAGTTGAGTATTAGATGTTGTTAGAAATGGTGTGTGAGACTTGGGAAAATAAAGATGTAAAGATGGGAACCAGTACCTAGGTACCTGTACCCAATTCGGCGAAAAGACAACACCGTTAGCCAATCACAGGGCTTAAATGTAGAGAACTGGTCCAAGCGTCGATGACGTGATTTCGACTTTGGTTGATGCCATCACGATTCATTATAAATACGGTTTACAGCCAAACTCCATTTGGATCGAAGAATAACTTATGGGAGATTCTATTTTATCTAATACCGAATTTCTAATGATGTCATAATAGATTGAACGGACGCTGATCCGGTGCCGATTTCGCTGTAAGTACTACCTACCTACCTACCTAGGGGTACCTACCTAAGGTAGGTATGTATTGCTATATATAAGATCTGCTATAAAATGTTCATGACATAGCCAGCCCTTTCAAACATATCAACTTCATAAGATCTCGAGTTTCAAGCATAAAACAGCCACCGAGATAACCCGCCCATCCGTGTAAGTCTCCGAGATAAGACGGTCCTGAACTATATATCGGCTTCCCCGGATGCGAATAATATGCAGAATGATCGTACCTGCAGACTTTCACGGGCCACAATCTACGGGGAAATCTTGACCAATCCTAGCTGCGATGGAGCGGTCAAAGGCTAGGTTGTCAGCTTTATAGTTGTAACCTTACCTGCCTTACCACCTTAGATTTTGACATCGATGTAAGCCTTTTTCACATGCTGATCTAATATCGATGGACATTTAATGGGAAAATGAATTATAGCATAAGAAAAGAGCATAATTGCTGAGGTGCTTTTCCATGATAGGTATTACATATATCTTTTTTAACAAGAAGGATAAACATTTATTAGTATAGTTAAAGATAATGCACTTACATTAGGTAGGTACTTATTGTATTGTCCCCATTACCTAAGGTAGGTACTCGACTAAATACCAGGTAGGTAAATAACCTTATTAAGCCAACGCGTTCCAATCGCGTCTACTATGTGATAATTATCTTGTGAATATGAGGGGGGGGCTGCACAGTTATTATTAGGTTACAACGCATGTACCCAAGTACCACAAGCCCTCATCTAAACAACTCCAACCTCTTTTCCCTGCCTTTGTTTTTCCTTTTTTTATATACCTAATTTTACTGCGCCTATTAGTCGCACTACAACTATACATCGTGCTGAGCATGCTTTTCCCTCGTTATTGACGATAGCTTCAATTTGCGAATCATCGCAATCCACATAGCCAGCTGTCACAGCAGCCAACTGGTCAAAATGTCGAGCCCAACGCGGGAGGCATTCCCGCCTATCGCAGAAGCATTTAATGCCTTCGCGACAACCACTCTTTCTAACCAAATACCTCCCCCGCCGTCGCCTCACACTCACAGATTACGCAAGTTACAATCCGCACATAACCTCGGTGCCGCTGCTCGAATTTCCTCCCAGAACTCGTTGATATCTCAACCGGTTCTCCGCCCTCTTCAAGAGGGCGCACCACCTGCACCTCGCAATGCCAACCGATCCCCACAGAGAAATAGAGCCAATTCCGACGCGACACCCCCACCACCTCCCACGCCAACCATATTTCCAAATAATCTTTTATTAACTCTAAACCACAAGAGGAGCGCTCTAAGTAAAGCTTCAAGAGTAGCTGACACCATGTCTCTAGACAGACTGATTAGAGAGGGTCCCCCTGACGGAGATGTGAATGCCGCGTTGGAGAGTGCGCGTCTAAAAGTTCTAGATCAGGGTATCAGGAGCGACAGCGATGGGATGGTATGATTTGCTTGAAGTTTGCTTGAGACTGATCGAATAATGGCCGAACTAATGAAGGTGCTTAGTCGCGAACTAGAATCTACTTCTGGCTTATATTTATCGATGCGCCTATACTAGATACTAACGAGTACCTGGGACTCATACATCGAGGCGCTTCTCCCGCTTACTCCAAAATCCGAAACGACACATTTCGAACACTGACTACCGACCCCCTCTTTCGTCGCCGTGTTAGCGAGGCGAGCTTAATCCGTCTGCTTAACGCTATTGCCTGGAAACTTCATGATGCGAAGGAAGAACGTCGCCCAACAAGTAGCAGAATGTCCCTCGCCCATACCGAAAGTGCTAGCAGTTCCCGCAGCGATATCTCCCAGACCGTTGCCTCCTCGCCATCTGCCAGGAATCGTGCCCGCGCCTTGACGCTCACAACGGAAGGTTCTGATGTTGCTGCTTCGGAACCAGGAACTTACGTACAGGGTATGAACGTACTTGCTGCTCCGTTCCTATACGCAGCTCGCAGCGAAGTCGAAGCTTTCGCTGCTTTCCATACTCTCCTAACCAAGGAGTGTCCCGGGTATATTAGGGGTGCGATGGATGGAGTCCATCGCGGCCTCGCACTCGTTGATAAAGTATTGGCGATTGTGGATCCTAAGCTGAGTTTCTACTTAACGTCAAAGGGCCTATCAGCAGAGATATACGCTTTCCCTTCCGTACTTACACTCTGCGCATGCACTCCCCCCTTGCCGGAGGTGCTGAAGCACTGGGATTTCCTCTTCGCCTACGGGCCACAGCTAAATATCGTCTGTATTGTCGCCCAACTAATAATGATGCGTAATGAACTCCTGACCTCATTAAAGTATGTACCGCTGGAACTCTCAAGACATCGAGATTGTGTACTCACAAATAAATAAATAGTCCTAACAAACTTCTTCGGTCATTCCCGGCTTTGCGGGCAGAAATGGTGAAGCGGACAGCGCTCGCCATCATCAGGATGATACCCGACGATGTCTACGCAGACATCATACGACACGCTCTATGACCATAACGTAACATAACTACACCTTTCTCAAAGGTGACACGATATGTTTCTCTACGAGTTGCGCTCATATGACATACCCAGGTTTTCTTTTTCTTTTTTTAAAAAAGAGTATCGGATCATACCGTTTTACATCTTTTTAATAATGTCTCCAACAAACTCGACGATGATGATTGTTTCAAAAAGCCAACTGTGGAATCTCGACCATCCTAGAAAGAATTCGGGATATTTCCTTCAACATGGACCAGGTTCTCTTTTGTCAAGAGGCACACTTATATATAAAGTAAGACGGCCCTTGCATATAGATTTCTCCAAGGTAAAGAGAAAAGGAAGGCTTATTTTCTTCAGGGGGTACTCAAAAGGAGTGGAGTGGAGTGATATATACTTTTTGTCTTTTTGTCTTTTCTTATTTTTATTTTATGCCATGTTTCTTTTACTATTCACTTCTGTACTATACTAGACGACACGGGCGAAGACGATGACGACGACGACAACAAGGGAAGCGAAATGAAAAAGGAAGTCGAGGGCCGGCTTACGATGATGCAAATGATGCTATGTTTACGAAGCGAAACCCCCTTATTTGGTTTTTTGTTCTTTGTTCTGTTTCGGGGTTTGTACAAATATAGGGAGGGACAGGGAACGGGCACCAGTGGTATACCATAGTATACTATATACTGTGCGTACTATACCAACTAGGTATATATACCACGGGAAGGAAAGGGTTTCGGTACTTGGTCTGTTCTCTCTCTCTCCTTTTTTTCAATGCGATGTGAAAATGATCGATGATGGATGAAAGTATGGATGCAAGGAGGGAAGGACAAATGGAAGGGAAGGGATGGAATGGAAATAGGTGGATGTTATTATATTATATAGGTATAATAGGCGCGCTTCCCGCCGTGAAGCGCTGCTGTAACGTAATGTCTTAGGCATAACCTCGAAAAATATCGAAGAGTATGTTCTGTTGAATATGAGTTCGAGTAGTTATAAGTAAAGATAAGGATAACTAAGGATAATGACAGGTGCTAATTGGCGGTATGTATAAGTGATTGTGGTTTAGATGTTTGATCTGTCGGGGAATGTATGAATGGAAGTCAATTTCATATTCGATGGATTGATTCAGGTAGGTTCGAAACCCAAACGTTGAGTCTCGAGTCTTGAGTTCTCGAAGTTGTGAATGGATGAATAAATGAATGAATGAAACGGGCGTTTTAACAAAAGTCACGCTAATATAAATAGCATAGCATACCTGTTAGTTAACTGAAGTAAGTAGTAAGTAGTCTCCCTTGTCGTGGTCTATATACATTAGGTAGGTGCCTAAGGTAGTATATCGCGGGAATCTGGGACTTGATAAATTGAACCTTCATACTTGTCGGGAATTTCTAGGAAACACATGCGGGTAGATAGAAGGTAAGATAAGGGATGTTGGAATATTCTACCGGATAGTCTTGCATGCTTAGGTTAGGTACCTATTCACTCCCTTTGGCAGGTTAGTTGGTGTAGCGGTAGGAAGATATGTACCTAACCTTGATCTTTCTTCCTGTACCCCTTGGAAAACTTAGTATAACCCCCCTACATACTTGAAGCTGCATCCCCCTCAACCAAAGGGACAGACACAGGAAGGCTACCATTTATACCCACCTACGTGTAGGTACCTAACCTAACCTACCTAATACAACAGGCATATTCGCAGGGCGGATCAACAGCATGCACCACGATATATCGACGCCAGATTCCACGAAGGCCACCCATTACCCATTGGGAACTCACGCCGACAAGTGAAACAACCATTTCGCCAAAGCAGAACGCTTGTTATTGCTAATGATAATGTGATATATAAAGATGTGTATTAAACCCGCTCATCCCACATTTGGAATAGCATCACCAACGCTCCTCAGTTTCTGACATCTATCTTCCTCTATCAGATTTCGACTTTTACTTCTTTCTACCTCTACCTCTACCAGAGGCTCTATCTATCGTGTACCGACCTCAAAGTCTTTTATCTTCCTTCCTTCCCTCTACCCATCTATCATCGACTCGTTTTTGCGTAATCGCGTAATCGCGTAACGCACATAAAGCGTCTATATACAGACTTCGCCCCGACCTATTAATAATATACTTATATATACCTTAGAAGTAAAAAAGACGCACCATGCTCACTTTTTCGCTCCTACTCCTCTGCTGCGGGCTCCTTGTGTCAGCGCAAGAGAAACACGTCCGCATCTCCGTCGTGCACCACAAGAGAGAAGCAGTGACCTGCGAGCAGAATTACGGAGAAGGCTCGCAGTCATGTGGAGGTGAAGGGAGCACCTATTGCTTCAACCCTAAAATCGGCCAGGTGAAGAAAAAAGAACCCGCATACCACCTAGAACAACAAATGCTAACACAGAATGAATAGTCGTGCTGCGCAGCAGACAACGGATTCTGCGATTCGGGAAAATACTGCGCGCCTGTCGCGGGTTATTGCTGTCTCGAGGTACGAAAGTCGACAGTCGTGATCAATTGAGCCGTCGGTAAGCTAACAACATGTAGGGAGAGGATCTGGAGACGTGTGCTCGCAATGCCGGGTTTACGCTGCCCGGATCGGCTTCGAATACGACCGCGGGACCTCAGGTCGTGGCCAATGTAACAACTATTGCCGGCCCTACGATAACAGTCCTCCCCTTCCTCAAAGAATCGGCAACCCCGGTACCAAAGAAAGTCGACGTTCAAAACAACTCATGTTCATTCGCGACCCCGGCCAATGTGAACAAGCCTGTACCAGTACCGACCCTCATATCGCATACAAACGCAACAGCTCCATTAACTGTACAAGTCTCTTCAGCAATAAAACGAGCTGAAATTTCGACTGGACCTATGACGCTACTTAGTTTATTGAGCATCTTAGCTATTGTTCTTCTGGAGTTGGTGATAAGTCCGAGGTAAACTTCGGGGTGTGGGACACTGTTGTTGTAAGAAAGTCTTGGTTATTGTAATCGTCTAGATATTTAGGGCACAACTTTGCAAGGACATATGTAATCGGGCGGTTCCGGAATTTGCGCAGTCCATTGTAAATAACTAGGCGTCTTGGTATTGGTTGAGGGATTTTGCTTAATAGGCTGGACAGCCCTGCTGTGCTCGTTGAAAGGCTCCAGAGAAGAAGTCCTGCATAGCGACATAATGATAAAGAATTCCACCAAGTACTGCAAACTGCATCCATAATAATTAGTGCCATAATTATGAAAAAGGGAACGGTGAATACTTACGTGCCATAGGTTGTGTGCGTTGCCACAGTAGTCGAAAGCACCGGGAAACCACCGCTCGGGGACTTTGCTCGCGTAGACGCAAGCTCCAAGAACGTAGACCAAGAGAGACTTGACTAAGTTGGAACCCGCGTAGAACTCATATGCCCAAGCAGAACCTCGAGTTAGAATAATCTGGAAAACAGGCATAAAACCGGTGGCACCCAATCCCACAAAGAAGCCCACCCTCAGCCAAGCCCTATCCTGTCCATTAAACTTAGGATGCCAAGGGAGGATGGTGCCGGCGATGCCGAGAACAGCAGTGGCGGTCATGTATGTCCAGCGGCTAATAGGTTCGCAATAAAACGCGGTATACTCGGTTGTCATGATCGATGCTGCGATGAGTAATGAGATGCCGGTGTAATCGATGCATGCGAAACGTTCCATCAAAGTTTGGTCTGCAACGCAGTTCATAGTATGCCAAATGGTGCTGCAGATCAGGCACTTGCAGGCTGCGAAAAAGAAAACGGCGGCAATAAAAACATCCGTCTTGGAGTAAAGAGAGAAATTGGCCGAGGTCGGGTAGAAGTAGAAAGCGATTGACAACATTATTATCAAACCAAATGCGTGAGACCAAATGTTAACCGTTTCGTTCGAAACACCAAACATTGAACGAACACACCCAATCTTAGATTCGGTGAATCGGTATCCGCTAAGGATATGAGGATTGACCCTCCAAGGTACGGGAAGCTCCTCATACTTAATAAGGCCTTGCTCCCTTGCACGAGTAATTGCTCTTTGTATGTGCTCCTCGACGGATTCTGCGGCACGCCAGGCTCGCTCAATACCATCGTCCATAACACCACGAGCACGTTCTAGACTTTCGTCCACAACTCGTCGGCCTTCGTCCATCAAAGTCCCGGCAGCGTCGGCAGCATTCGCAAAGCCCCGGTCACGAAATTTCAAGGCTCGGGTTTCGAAATCAGTAAGCATGCCGTCAAGAAGTTCAACACCGACGTGTGCTTTCTCGTTCATGGACTCGGCGGCTGCTAAGGCCTCATGATATCTCGTGTCCAAGGTCTCAACCATAACCTGCAATCGACGTCGACCAGCGCCGATGACCTCTTCCGAAACTTGCGAGCATCGTTCCCGTACCGCTTGCAGCGTAGCAAATGTTTTGGCTATACTTGAATCCAGGTCGATCAATTCGCTGCAGCCCTCGAGATATTCAAGTCTCCTCTCTAGTTCTGAGAGGAACAAATCCACCTTTAACAAATTAGTATAAATTGATATTAGTGCTACGTCGTATTCGGGGCAACGTAGGTACCTTAAGCAGTAAACCTTCCTCGCCATCCATGATCTGCTGGATCAAAGAATTTCTTCTACTAGGCATAAAAGAAGAATGTCGTCGGCGCCGTCGTGGTAAGTTTTCTTGGTCGGCAGTGCCAGAACTTCTAGAAGCGCCCTGGTCATGATGAGACCTAAGGGTCAAAGTTGACGTGAAAGACATGGCGGATAAAGGGAGCGTATGGTAGTGTATGGTAGTGTATGGCAGCGTATGCGAAACTATAGAAAATACAAAGTTTGGTTGGTGCCAACTAATAAAAAAAGCTTGGGCACGTCTAAGCTGTCAGATGTCCCTGCATGAGACAGTTTATTGTGAGTTGAAGGATGTGAAGTTGACCAGTAAAATTATAAGAATGCAGAACGCTATGAAAAGATTGGTCTTAAGGTCGTTATTCGCTACGCAACTGTTACAATAGCAAAAAAGTTGTTGGAGGCGAAAGTGGAGGAAAGTTGACTTTCACATGTGGAAGTTGGTTGTTACCCATTGGTTGAGGGAGGGGGGTTCCAAGGTTTGAATAATCGAATAATCGGACAAGACGGAGTACCTAGATACCTGTAGCTTAGATAAGATCCGAGGTCCAATACACGGACTAGGTAGTATTATCTTATGCAAGGGTAAATTAAGGTTCCCCACAATCGGAATCCCGTAAGTCGGCTAGTTGGTTAGAGGTGTACCCAATGCAATTTAAATGTTAATCAATTTGAAGAATGTGTATTTTCCAGTTGTTCCATCTCTATGCGATTTTGATAATATCCAGTATCAAGTTGAAATAAAAAAAAGAAGGAATCATTGCAATTAAGAAAAAAAAAAAACTGTACATGTACGAGCTGATAGAGCTGCGTTGCAACCTGTAAGCCCCCGTCGTAACCGACATGAACCCAATATTGACTCTAATTTCCATTAGGTGGTAATCTCCAATCACAACAACCCGTGGGGCGCTATTCATGCAAAGTTACCTAATCCATTACCTAGGTACGGTGATTCGAATATCCGGTCTAGGTAAGGCTGGATCTGCAAACAAAAAAAAGCATATCTGATTTGTGATTGGCTAACTCCCCAATAGTTCTATCAAGAAGGCTGCGCTTGAGGAATGCCCAGACGTCAAAACACCGAAAACACCGATATCAACCATCGAGCAGCACTCAGCTTTAGCATCCTAATTTTCGAATCGCAATTGAATTTAAACCTTAAGTCTTACAATCCGCTACTCCGTATCCTCATCTACGATGACGATCGACGAAATCGTGACCGATGCGAACCTATCGACGGTGCTCGATGCTTCCCGCGATACCAGACTACAAGCATTGAAGCTCGTTGATCAGATCGCGGCAGCTGGACCTATCGAAACAGCATCTCCAGAGGCCCAACTGGAAATTTCCAAGCAACAAAAGCTCCTGATCACCAATCTTGCACAACTGCGTGGCCTTCACCGAGCAGCATACTTCGGTGCCCGACAGACTAAATCGCAGACATCCGAAGCTCGTCAGGAAGTCGACCGTCTACATCTACAACTTCAAAACCTATACTACGAGCAGAGACATCTCCAAGGAGAGATCTCCGCTTGCGAGTCGTACGAGTCAGTACCCACCAAAGCTCCGTTCAGCTATGTTCCTACACCGATTCAAGACCCCAATCCCAGCTTCAACTCCATCTCTACATCAAGCAACAGTATTTTCTGCAGCCATTATACTGTTTCAGCACCCGAACTTGCGCAAGAACTAATTGAATTCAGTCACACTTACCAAAAACTTCCCCTTATACCCCTCAAAGAGTTCCTCGCTCTGAAGCCTGAGCATGCCGACGACGACGAAAACGCATTGATGATTGCAAGAATCGAACATGAACGTAGCGAGCGCGAGAGTCTGGAACAGAAACGTATGGAGCTACTAAAGCGGAAACAGAAACTTATTGCAGACAACAAAAAGAGAAAGGATGACCTCGCGAACCTCGATAAGGAACTCGAAAAGTTCATCGACGTGAGTAAACTCTGGATGCTCGTTCTACGGGTGCCAATGCTTACGGATAAACAGGCTGCCAAACCGATCCAGAAACTATTTGATAAGAACGTCTAACCTACACCTCTAGATTTAGCGGTGTAGCTCTCGTGTTTCTAGCGTCATAGAGCTATTGCAAATTCACCGTCACGGCCTGTCCGATGACTATCTCGTATTAGTAAGACCGGAGGAGCATAAGGTAATCAAATTTCTTCCTACTTTCGTCGTGAGACGCTAATCATGTGTATCTCAGCTGTTAGGGAGCTATGCTTGGGATATCTCATATACATTAGGTAGAAACGGGACATTTGCCCTCGGTCACGGAACGCGATCAGGAGACCCCCCTTTACCTTCATTAACTAATTCCCCAGTACGCGGTTGATCACCCCACGCGTAAATTATCCTGCGTTTGATATGGCACTTCGACGAGCGTCGGCCGATGAAGCTCTTAGAATAAAGCTTTCGATACTATTTTAAGCAGTTGGGCGATATCCAACCATGCATTCCCCTTGCAGACTTGCACTTGATCTTGCAGATGCATACTACTACTGCATTATGTACGCCCGTACGTGGTTAGGTGGGGTGTTTATACAGGGCGGAGATCATAGAACGGTCAACAGCTGTGGCTCAACTATCGGCAGCTCAGCGGCGGGCAATCGGTGTGAATTTAATTAGCGGCTATCTCCATCTAGGCGCATTTCCAAGTGGGAATTCGAACTGCGAAGACCGCAGTCTGAATTGAATGTCAACTCGCTATCAATAGGAGTAAATATAGTGGAGATAACGACGCCTACTTCAATGTAAGGGGAATTTCACACGTACCACGATGTTTTCGTAGTACAGGACAAAAGAAAAATGATTGCAGACAGATAAAGCCGCACGTAATGGTAAAGCTCCCGGGCACTTGGTTCATCACGCTGGGGGGCTAGTTAATAAATGAAAACTAATGGATTTTACCTGACACTTCTCCCTCAAATGCACGATGCAATAAGAAGGGTCCAATTACTTTTCCCATGATAGGTACAGTACTCATATCTACAACGTACGTAGCATGAGACCTGCGTGTCAGAGAGCATGGATGTGATAGCCAAGCGGCTTAAATTAAAAAGACTTGGGACGAAAAGCACCCGCAGACGCGTTGGTTGGCTACGTTTCCTCAATCCTTATATTGCTATCCATGACGCGTTTCCCCAATGCTGGACAGGACAGCTTAGCTAGCTTTTGAACGCGTTTCACGCATTGAGGACTGATGTGGGCTCATACATAAAATGAACATGGTGTAACTATCGCAGTATCGATCATTCCATTGCCAAGCAACGCCGATATTTGGATAAGCCCTTGCCGAGGACCCCTTATTGAAAGCGGCCCCCAGATCCTTTTTTTTCGCGACAGAGAGAAGGGAAAAAAAAAAAGAATAAGGGTTCGGAACTTCTTGTTTCGGGAAACGGGCTAGCTCATATCTTATACGTAGTCCCCCCAACTTTGCTCACTAGTTAGCGTCCCTCCCCCTATTTATACGACCTGTCTAGTCCAAAGATAGGTGTGCGATGTATGTACGAGCCTTTTGTTGATAGCTTTGGGGTATGGCGGCTTTTTTTCAGAGAAAAAGAGTCCAAAGCTAACCCCATCGGTAAGCACTACCACATGGAGCCGCCCCTGCTATGGTAGCGTTGAGAGAAAAAAAAAAAACGGCAGAATTTTATGGTACCTGTACTGCTGTTAGTGGATGTATTATGGAAATCAGTTGACGGATCCAGATCGACGGTGGACCAGTAATCTCGACTGGCAAATAAACGTGGGTTGTCAGTTGGGAAGAGACCAATCAGAATTGTCCGAAAGATGCATATTAAAATTAGTTCGCACAGATGGGTACTATGTAAGCATCATGTAGCTACTACATGGCTACGCTGTAGACTGGAGGTCATATGTTATGTACTTGGACCAGAAGAGAGAGAGCTCAATTGTCCATATCCATAATCCATCGTATGCATACCTACATTAGGTAGTAAGTGCCTGTAGGTCATTTATTGTACTACTTCGGTACTACCTAACTGTACAATATAATTCGATAGAATATGGTCCTATTTTTCGTTGGCGGCCTCCACACTGTACTGCCGAAATGCGTAACGCAGCTGTTGCAAAGAAGGAAAAAAAGGACAAGCGTTTTTGTTTGCGAGGAAAAGTCAGTCTTTATGATGATCAGCAGGAGATTATATCCAACGGTGTTTCAAAAGTGCTTTACTCGGTTGGGGCAATCGAGTTTCGAAAAATTCTAAAAGGGTAATTTGGCTCCAAACAATGCAATTCTATTCGTGAAGGAGGAAAAAGCCACCGTACCTCTGAAAGTTACACTGTGCGATGACGGGCTCAGCTCTCAACATTGAAACTCTAACAAGCGGGACACCTGAGCGGGTACCTTACGGGGATCCGCGGGAACCAGTAAACCGTGTATATACGGTTTGAAATTTTTAACCGATATAATACAATTAAATTTGTCAAAATATTTTAAATACTAGATGTTGATGTTTCTCAACGTCTACAGGTGTTTTGACATTTAATCGTATCTAAACGTTTAGAAAATATGAAAGCGTTTATCTTTCAAGATAAGCGTTTGAATATCTTAGGGTCTTAGTATGTAAGAGCCTTTTCCAAGAGGTAAGAGCCTCTTCCAAGAGGAAGCTACGATACCTTCCCTACCTTGATATATTAAAATAAGGTAGCTTCTCGTACGCGCGTGTAACGTAATATGTAATTCGTAATGGCCATTGTGGTCAAGGTAGTAGATGCATGCTTAGAAGTAACCACCACGTAGAAGTAAACCACGTACATACAAGTAAACATGTAAACATGTAAACGTATAAGTAAACTACCATACAAGGTAATAGTTTGAATCTAAGGCTAAGCAAATGAATCTTTTTTTTTTCAATTCAACTTAGTTACTACTACTGCTACTGCTACTGCTACTGCTATTACTATATTACCTTACTGCAGCTAAACCGCAACCTAATGGTTTATATTACCTAAACGTCACATGATTTAAGCGTTTGAAAAATTCTCAAACGTTTGAGAATGTAAACGTTTATATATGTATGCGTTTATTTTTTTTTAAAAATGTCAAAACGCTTTTAAATATTTATATTTTTAAACGCTCGATCAGCTATTCAGGAATTTTTAAGCGTTTATTTTTTTCGTACTGTAATGCAACGGTCATAACACGGTTCACTGGGATCGTTAGATGCTGGTATGGTACCTAACTTGAAAGGCACGAGGATTATTTAAAACCCTCGAAAAGGCCATCGGCATTTCAATGGTATTACATGCAATTAACCGATCCGTTGCGAATGTAACGGTCATCTGGCCTTAGGTACCGGAAGTATTTCGACATTTTTGTAGCGGATAAGAAAGAATTTAAAAGAAGAAGTAAAGTACCTACATATAATTGTAAAACTCGGACATGCGGCACAGCGCAATCATGGCGTAAATGTTTTTTCTGGTTCTGTTCTGGGCATACGCGATCGCAGCACAAGCGACACGAGGCCAATGACGAAGGAGAGGATGACGAGTTAGCGGATGGCAGTGCGTGGCTAAAGAAGGAAACAAGCCACCGTAGCTCACGCAGCTCAGCTCTAAGTGCAGCTTTTAGTGCAATGTTCATATGTACTTCGTACCTAATGCACCTGTGATGTCGAGCTGCAGGAAGATAGCTTCAGAAGCGCAAACTTACATACCTAGCTCAAACGTGCCCATTTCTTCGACGCCTAACCACTTCTGAAAAAGTTTTGTGTTAGACAATACCAGCGGTCTCTAGGCCACATATTTTACACTATTTTCCCCACAAATCATGCCATATAATAATACGCTATGCAAGAAAAAAAAGAAAAAAAAAAAAAAAAAAGACTCACCTTCGGTAGGTATACTACCTATACCGTGATTGAAACAACAGGCGTCTTAATATATGGCGCAAGGGAAACCATAGCCTCAGCATATGTCATTAAAGCATATACTACATCAATCGCAAGCCATCATTGGACCACTGTAGTAGTACGTGCGCGCGAAGGATCAGACATGGAACCACCTGGGCATGCTTTCATACAGAATGTGCCGCACGGCAGGACTTTCAAAGCTGGAACCTAGCTGGCGGGTATAGCGTATAGCGAGTTGTCGTGCTTCTCGTCTGAAGGAGTTGTGATACACTATCTGTATGTAAAGAGATCAGAAGCTAGGATCTTGGGAACTTTGCAGTCCAACAGCATATAATAGGTAAGTCTAGAAGCAGTAGTAAATACCTACCTAAGTAGGTATATACCTAGTACTACACTATACTACCTGGAGTCAGATGGTGACGAAACTAGGGTGTATGTGCACACCATTAGACCTGCCCAGAAACTGGTCTTGGATGGGTGCATGCATATTTGCTCGGCAAGATAATAAGATGTCATGAGAATTCATTCTCTATCGCTTGCGCTGCCCGCAATCCCACCTTTCAGCGTGACGGGGTCTGCCACTAACAGCGAACGTATTACATGTGCTACTGCAACGTCAAGAACGCCTAACCTGGGACGGTTTTGAATAAGGCAGTTATGACGAATGCCTGCATACACGTTAAACATTATACAATACAATATAATACATAGCTCTCCCTAATAGCTGTATATGGTTATGTAAATGGAGAAGGAATAAGGAATAAGGAATAAGAAAAGAAGGGAGAAAAAAAGAGCTGAATAAACCGCAGGAGATCCTATCATACGTAAAGCTACGTAGTTTCTTTCATAAGCCCCATTCTTGAAGATCAAAGAGGCTGAGACGGGTAGGATTCAAAGTTTCTACAGCAGCGAAGATCGACTCGCTTAGCCAACTAATAGTATTAGTAACTAGTAGTTGTAAAACTAGAAGACTACCTAAGATAGAAGTAAGCCAACAATGACCGACGCAGGTAAGAAGAAGAATCGATCAGCCTTGGCCTTTTGGGGCGGGATGGATGGGCTGTGAACCTTGCACACGCTACCGCATACCGCATACCGCATTCTCCCCACGTAACCTAACAGTACCCAAGAGCGGTACCACTGTTGCCTATTCCCAATGTACAGCCATGTACAGTACGATACCTATATCTCGCATCTCAACACCTGTAGCCTGTAGGAGAGGGACAATAATAGAAGCTGAAGTCATCGCTTTGACGGAAAACCAATTGGATCTGATCGAGAGCATTTAAGCTTTGACACTCGAACAACCGACCTTGTTTATCAGTTTGATAGGAGTGTAACTAGAATTGAATAACGAAACAAATCTTATAGACCTTAGGTAGTTGAAGATAATGAACTACTTACTTATAGAAGGTTTATTCAACATTCAATGCATTCAATGGATCAAATGATGCATCCGAGTATCCAATTCGAATACCACCATTCGAATGACATGAATTATCTACTAAGGGCCTGCACGTCGCTATCTTTTGGTAAAATGCAAAACGAATTCAAATCTGCGGAGTCGGATGCACATCGTATCTTCAACCGGCATCAATAAGATGATGCTAGTCTCGAAACGTGAGATGTCGAAAGGAATCAGTGTTAGCAATGTTATATTAGGCAGCCGTTTTTCTAGGGTCTGTCTGAATCGAGTAGCAGTTGGTAGATTGGGCAGACCGACTTACACACCTTCTTTTTTTTTGGCCCACGGGGAACTAAGTCTCTACTATGTAATCCGTCAGGGACGCTTGCTTAGGAGGTACCTTCATTTGACCTATGACGAAAGATAAGTCAAATCTCGACAAGGTTTGCTAGTCCTTTATTATTCCCGCCTCATTGTTTGACGAAGAAAAATAAAATAAAACAACTAAGATAATCAACCATTCAATCAATCAATTGAAAAAAGAGGCAAAGGTTTAGAGTTAAACGCCCGTCCTTTTTGAAGAGATAAAAAGAGAAAAGAGCACGATACGCGTATACAAAAAGTACTTGTATTTCGCTAGTACGCAATCTCGCTATAGTTGTATTGTATTGTACAATACATGTAAATGGAGATTCATCATACTTAAATGCTGTACTACATTTACATATACCCGATACACATTATCCTCGCATCCTTTGTTAGCGTTCTTTCTTCTGACCAATCGTGTAATTCTCGTACTTTGCAACGCCCCCAATTCAGGACAATTACCTGAGCCCTCTTTATAATTATCGTTTATCCAATTGCATAAAGAGAGGTGCGCTAACTTCCAATAGCCTTGCAGGCGGTACCTGACGTGTTGACCATGTACTTGTACTGTACATCTGTCCACAAGGCACAAAAGCACGGTACCTCAAGCACCACCCCCCATAAACCCTCCCCATAACCATAGTGACGCTAGGCCTGACTAGCCCATTAGCAGCTGGACCGGCTAGCCCCATGCTTCAAATATCTGGGAAGTTAGAACCCTTCCCGTCGTCAGAGCTACAAAATCCACTTTTGGGGGGCGCAGAATCCCTACCCATCTAATTTCTCTGTCGTACTAAACAAGGCTCCCCTTTTCCCTACCTTCATGAGGTTCAACCTAGTAATTTTCCAGCTTCCCTCCCATTTTCTTGCCCTGCTTTTTTACCAATTAACTAGTCTTTTTTATTTTTTTTCCTCCTCCTTTTTTTCATTCTTCTTTTTTTCCTACGCCCCCCATTTATTGTAACCTAAGAGAGGCCAATCTAGGTTGTCGTGCGGTTTAGTGCACCATTATCGCGACCTTCTCTCTAGAAGCGTCCCAGCCCCCCTCTCTCACTATCACTCTCCCTACTCCCTTCCCACTTAACGTCCTTCCTTGTGTTATCTTTTCCCGGCTCGCCATTGTAACTCGGGCTTTCTTCTCTTCTTTCCCTAACTCCCTTGGTTGGCGACTCTCCCACGCTCCTTTAACCAAAATAATCTCGAGAGCTTCTCCATCGTCTTGGGCGCATAATCTTCGGAGAGTCAATCGCAACACGTCACCAGTAGCCATGTCGCTTTTCAGCTGGTGTTCGAGACGAGTCGGAGGGCTGGCCATGCTAATGACCATAGCCCTCAGCTACTGGGTTATCTCCAAGGAAGCAGCTGTAGCAC
The DNA here is from genome assembly GCF_022478825.1 of Daldinia caldariorum. Classification (NCBI taxonomy): domain Eukaryota; kingdom Fungi; phylum Ascomycota; class Sordariomycetes; order Xylariales; family Hypoxylaceae; genus Daldinia; species Daldinia caldariorum. Next base: position 1,049,979 of record NW_025953042.1, on the reverse strand, counting down.
GATATGACTACAAGTATATTCCACAGGATTCACTGAGCAAACCATCGCACTCGACCACTGCTCCCTCTGAGGGAGCTGGTATCTGGACTCTCATCTTCGCCTACTACTGCCTGTTTATTCACCTGCTGGTCTCCGCCTTCCCTTTACGATCATGCTACGCCCTCTTCGACATAACGCGAAGCTTGACCAAAGTTGCGCGAAGCACCTCTCTCCGGGACTTCAAGCTAACCCACCGTCGTCGCGGTTCCTCCACTTCTCTATCCAGCTCCGAGACATTGACCTCCTCTAAAGAAGACTCCCTCCCTTCGTCTGCTACTAGCAGCGAAGCTGGCGACATTGAATCCGAATTCTACACCGACGGAGACGCTGTCCATGATCAGGTTGTTCATGCAATTGTTATCCCCAACTACAAGGAGGAGGTTGACAGCTTGAGAGAGACGCTTGATGTTTTGGCTTCGCACCCCCAGGCCCGATCCGACTATGATGTAAGTTATTTCCCCCTCCCCCATCGAAGCACTAAAACGCATAATTTGAGCTTGTCAACATTTTTCGAAACAACAATTCTGCTATTTTAACGCAATTGCAACGCGAATTCAATTTCCAGTACTAATTCGCTTCGCTATTAGGTCTACCTCGCTATGGAACAACGTGAACACAATGTCGAGATGAAGGCTATGGGTATCATTCAAGAATTCGTCAAGAAGTTCCGTTCAATCGACTTTACTCTCCACCCTTCCGATATCCCTGGCGAGTCTCCCGGAAAAGGTAGCAACATGGCATGGGCTGCGCGTAAGCTCAGCGAGAAGTACACGTCGGGCATGAGGAAAAATGTGATTGTAACTGGAATTGATGGTAAGTGGAATAACCTGCATATCGTTGTGAATTGTCTACCATGCAAACAAGCTAACTGAATCCCATTGTAGCTGACAGCCATCTGTCGAGCAACTACTTCGCCCAGCTCACGAACATGCACGTTTCATTCGTTGACACTGCCAGTACCACTCTTTATGCTGCTCCCATTATTTTCGATCGTAATGCTCATGCCGTCCCTGCTATTGTCCGTGTGGCGGACATTCTATGGGCTGCTGCTGGTCTATCTGGTCTCTACCGTGGTTCAACTATTGCTCCCCCTACTTCTGTTTACTCTGTGCCGCTTACCTTGGTTGACCGAGTTGGAGGATGGGATGGTGATTCCGAAGCTATTGGCGAGGATTTGCACATGTATCTGAAGTGTTTCTTCGCGCTCAACGGAAACTTGACTGTGCGGGCCATCTTGAGTCCTGTTAGTCAGAGCAATGTTAAGGGTAACGGCGGCGAGGGAGTTCAAGAAGTTTACAACGACATGCAGGCCCGTTACAAGCAAGCTCTACGACACATGTGGGGAGCTTTGGATTCTGGTTTTGCCCTTCGAAAGTTTGTGGAGCTCTGGCAAGAGCGAAATCACACTGCCAGAGCTTTCCGCCCACTCCACGTTGCCTTGTAAGATTTATCGTTCCTGATTTGAAGTAACCAAGCTAATGCTCAGCAGGAACAATCCTACCGACTCATACATCACTCAGAGCCAATTGGACATAAGTCCTGAGCAAACTCTCGAGAGCCAAGTTTTCCACGATGTTACTTCCGACACGTTGAAGGAGCCTGACTGGAAACGAATTGTTGTCCTTTTCCACCGACTTTTCGAGGCCCACTTCCTGCCCCTTCAAATGACTATTCTTGTTGTTGCATCTACGCTATACATGTGGGTGACCGAGGGCTCGGACCCCCATCAGCTAGGTTGGCTTTTTTCTCTGTGCAACATCTTGCGGACAGTCGGCCTTATGGAGGTCGTGATGATGCTGTTCTTGTATGAGAAGTTCCACAAAATCTGCGTCACCACACGAGAGAGGGAAATGAACGAGGCTGGTCTATCCAAGGGAATGTGTTTCTCCCACCGTCAGATCAAGAAGAATTTTATCGATTATGCCATGGCACCGCTTGTCGCACCGCTATACGGTTCGATACCGACTGCCCAGGCTCAACTAATGCACTTCTTCACATTAGATTTGGTGTACACGGTCAGCAAAAAGGTTACGCGGCAAAGAGCAAAGTCTGTGCTCGCGAATGTTACGCCGTAAGAGGTTGGCTGTTTATGAGTTTTAATAATATTCGTCCAGACCATCTACCGCGGTAGTTTTGGTCTCGCGCGCTTCCAGTTCGATTCTCTATCAATCCGTTGAAGACCGACGAAGCGAGCGATTTTTTAAGACTTTTTGAAAGAAAAGCTCCAAGGGGCTATGTGTAAATAGAGGGCATGATGTTGATATGCATGGCATCGGCACTGGCATTCTAGATACGGGGATCCTTATTCTGGGCTCACGGAGTTCTAGGAGCAAATTCGCAGGAACAAGATATTTTTCCTGGCGGCATTCGTTTACGAGGCAAGAGAAATGGGGCCGGAAGAGGAACACGGCTCCAGCAGTCCAGATCGGCTCGTCGGGGTCGAAGGGACGCATCCGTCCGATTGGGGGGGCGGGCTAGCCCAGCGAGGACGAAAAACTTCGGGTTTCATCATGATGTATGTGTATGGGGAGAAGACCAAGAGATACCTGATACCTAATGCGCGAACCTAGCCCGGTAATATCTAATTATGTACATAACGAAAGCGTCGTCCTGCGACGGGGCTTGGGATGGATTGGGGGGAGACGCCCGGTGAAATGAGAAGAGACAAAGAAATAGTTGTCAAGTAGTAAAACTCTTGAGAAACTTACAACCATAAATGATAACATCGTATTACTCTGGAGCCGAAGGTGTACGAAGATGATATGTGTGATATATGATGTATGATGTGGCATTGTATGGGTAGTAATTTTTGTTTTTTGTCAGGTGTCTGCGGTTGGTGAGAGGTAGTTGAAAGAGGTAGATCTCAGATGAAATTGATTTATGGATGTTGAAGTTTATCGAACATGATTATTACGTTTTACTCCCGGAGTAGGAGGTAGGACATAACAAAAGTCCCATCAAGTTACGAATCGTACATTGTCTAATAAAATTCAAAACCACCCCTAATCTACATAGCTCCGAGTCGAATCGGAGCAAACCCAGCGAACCAGCGAATCTGACCAATAGTATTACACGGATTTGGGGGGAGGAGCAGAAGAGAGAGAGAAAGCGCCGCTGCTGCTCGGCGCGTAACAACCGGCTGCCTGCGCTGTCTCCGGCGCGCCTCGGGGGTTCTAGGGAAATTGTGAGAGGGTTTTTAACTCCGTTGGGGTACAGAGATTTGGTGAGGAAGATTTGGGTGGTTTGGGAGAGAGCGCTGCAGGGGAAAGGAGAAGGGGAGGAGAGGAGGGAGGAAGTATACTTACTGTATAGAGGGGTTTGAAGGATGAGGACTGCTGGTTAGTTGCCTGCCCGTCTGCCTGGCTGATGGACGGGTATATAACCCTCGAGGACCTCGCAGTTCTTGTGGTGTTTTTTATCTGCATCTTTCGAAAAGCAGCAGTTCTTGGTCTTCAGGTTTTTCAAGTCCTACTCTTACCTAACATTATCCTTATTCTACACGACACGGACACACAGATATAACAGACAGACATTATGGCTACTCTTACTACTTACCCGGATGGTACCCCGCGACACGTCGTCCGCGTCGCTGTCTTCATCCCCGTGGAATGCCAGCTTCTCGACGCGGCGACCATCGATATCATCGGTTCCATGGGCTATGAATGGTGAGTTAACCTCGAGACTGCCTTACTACCTACTACCTACCTACCTACCTGCCTGCCTGCCTGCCTACATATAAATACCCTCATGCAGAAAAGTAACTAACCTGGCTGTAGTACGTACCTTTCCCGAGAGTCTCAAAAGATGCAAGAACCTTCCCACCCATAAGAGATGAGATATATCTGCCTAGGCGAAGGAAGCTCTATGTAGAAGCGACTAACCCACCACCCCCGTCCCCAGACATGGACACATTCCGGCACCTCCTGCCGACGGTCCTCATCGACCTGGCGCCGCGCGTCGAGATCCACTACGTCGGCCCCGTGCCCGCGGGGTCCCCGATCCGCGTGACGGCCAACGAATCGATCCTGGCGACGGACCACTACGACGACGCGGCCGTCGCCCCCGGCAACCTCGACATCGTCCTGGTGCCGGGTCCGGACCCGCTGGCGCGGTACCCGGCCGGCGCGCTGGACTGGCTGCGCAGGCAGGCGCAGACGCCCGGCGTGGATGTCCTCAGCGTGTGCACGGGCATCTTCGTCTGCGGCGAGGCCGGCCTCGTCAAGGGCAAGACGGTGTGCGGGCCTAGGCCCATGCAGGACATGATTCGGCAGAGGGGCTTCGGCGAGAGGGAGCTGGTCGGCGATAGGTACCGCTGGGTGCAGGATGGGAATTTTTGGTCTGCTGGTAAGGGTGCCCCCCCCCCTCGCTCTGCTGCTGTTTCTGTTCATTCCCCCTTTTTTCTATTATATATGCGAGACTGACTGACTGACTGACAGGCGGCGTAACCAACGGCAACGACCTCGTGGCAGCGTACTGCCGCGCCACGCCGCGACATTTCCCTCGGTCGACGGCGGAGATAGCTATCACGACCATGGATCTGGGAGATCGTGGACGGGAGTATCCAGTCGGTTAGTCTAGCCTATGACTCTTCCCACCTATCCACCTCCTTTTTTTCATCTTCCCCTCCTCTCTCCGAGCTTGAACTGACGTTGCTCCGGCGCAAATAGATATCCCCCTCCAGGACAAGATCAATTATTGGGTGAGGGAGGCAGAGGCTCTTGTCGCTAAGAAATGAAAGCGCGGAGGGCCAGGGAAGCGGGTATCGGTTAAGGGGCAAGAGTGAGCTCGGTGGAATGAAATTGTAAACATTGGGAAAATTGGGAAAATCGGTAGGGGTGAGTAACTCTCTGCTCTTGAGATAGATATAAAAGGAAGAAAATGAAAGAGTTGTTTTCTTGCTCTGCGGTATTTGAATACGCAAATCTACCGAAGTATACACCAAGACATTCTCTAACCAGACGTTGACTGAAGTGTAACATCGTGGCAATGTCTTTCCTTAAGACATTGAATCCCTATTTCGACAACTTTATATCCAGTAGTTATCTGTTTTAAATAGCTTAGGTAGATATTCTTCCTCTATACCGTTTGGCAAAACTCATATTTTTTATTTTAGCTTTCCTAAAATATAACTACGTAGATACCTATATATCATTGATCAATTACAGCATGTAACTCTCAAAATTGTTTACTTTGACTTACACGATCTTACCAATTATCCGTCTGAGCTACAAACCCCCCTTCCCCCCCACCTGATAACCTTAGTTACTTGAGCAATAATACCAATCCTAATACAAAAAAAAACACTTCCACATAAGTAAGTTCGTATTAACAACTTGCTCATTCCCTGCGTCACCAAAGAGAAAAAAAGAGAAAGAAAGAAAAAATCGTACGGTATATCGTCATTTGTTATTGTCGCACTTTAATGCTGCGGTGCCATTGGCCTGGCTTCGGCTTCGCAGTAGTTCGCTGGTTGCCCGTCGCTAAAACCTTCTGAGCAAAGCGGCTGCAGGGATCCGTGCAGGATAAGCCTCTTTTCGACTAGCGCTGCCTTATCGACGAAGGCGGTAAGAACTTTTTGGGTGGGGTGTTGCTGCGGCGGAATTTTTTTACTCGAGGAAAAAGGAAGAAGAAAAAAAAAAAAAATTTTGGAGAAAGTAAAGAATAGACAAGCTAAGCTAGCTCTCAACTTTTTTTTTTTTTTTCACCTTCCTCTTCAACGAGTCTCGAGTCGCGTCCAAAGTTCTTCTCTTTTCTTTTTCCCTTTTTTTTAATTCTTTTCCATAAACATCATTGCAATTTACAAGTAACCCCATTCTACAAACCATAGCACTTTATCATTGTGCTTCCAATTACTTTTAATCTAACTCCAACTTATCATCCACAATGCCTGTGCTGCCTGTCGCCCTCTACGGGCTCGAGGTCCCCGCGCAAGGTGTCATGGTTCCCGCCATGCAAGAAGAGGCTTTCCATGGCGCTTCTGTAAGTGTTCATCTTGCATTACTCCAATGATTGATATCAGTGTCTATGCGACATCGTCCCGGCGGCGTTTCGCCCTCTTCGTCGCTTAATCGTACCTGTAAGTACTAATATGGAATCTCAAGTATCGCATCACTATGGCTGCTCTCGATCCCACCGAAGCGCCTGAACCTGATGCTGAGGGCAACATCCCCTCCGTCCCTCGTTCTACTCTCAAGCTCATCCGCAAGCGACCCTCTCTCGATGACGAGCTTGATGACGAATATCTAGACCGGCTCATGGGTGGCGGTGATTCGGATGAAGATGACGAAGAGGATTCTGATGATGAGACCAATGGCGGTCCTAGCGACCCCGCTAAGTCCAAGAAAGCTCGACGTGCCGCTGCTCTGCAAAAGCTTATCGAAGCCGCTCAGGAAGAGGAAGATTCCGACGAGGAGATGGAGGACGATGAGTCTAAGACCAAGGCCAAGGCCAATGGTGTCGCTAAGGCCAGTAAGAAAGGCAAGGGGCCCGCTACCTCCAGCGACGATGAGGACGACGATGAGAGCATCGATTCTTCTACCCTAGATCTCGAGGAGCTTGTTGTCTGTACCCTCGATACTGAACGTGTATGTCTTGCCCCCGCTGAAAAAAAAAACCTTTCTTTTTGTTCTATTCCGTGCTAACATATCCTAAAGAACTACCAACAGCCCCTTGACATTACCATTGGTGCCGACGAGGAGGTATTCTTCGTCGTCAAGGGTACTCACACCATTCACTTGACTGGAAATTACATTGTCGACCCCGACGATGTCTCTTCTGACGAGGAAGACGAGGATGAAGACGACTACGACATGGAGGGTATTGAGGAATATGACTCTGACTCCGAGGCGGACGAGCTTGACGACCTCCAGGACCCCCGTGTCGTAGAGATAGACACCGATGAGGAGGAGGCCCCTAAGCTAATCGCTGCCGAGACCAAGAAGGGCAAGAACAAGCGTCCTGCTGAGGAGGCGGAGACCCTCGATGACTTGATGTCCAAGGCTGAGGAGACCAAGCTGAGCAAGAAGCAACAGAAGAAGCTCAAGAACAACAAGGGAGAGCCCGTCGTAAAGGAGGATGCCAAGGCTGAGCCCGCTAAGGAAGCTTCCACCAAGGGTGATAAGAAGGTTCAGTTCGCCAAGAACCTCGAACAAGGTCCCACCGGTCCGGCCGCCACCGAGAAGGGCGCTACTCCTGGTGTCAAGGTTGTCCAAGGCGTTACCGTCGACGACCGCAAGATTGGAACCGGCCGCGTCGCAAAGAAGGGTAACAAGGTCGAAGTTCGATACATCGGCAAGCTTCTGGACGGCAAGGTTTTCGATGGTAGGTCTCAATCACAAAGAAAGGTAGTTTACGGAGGTTTGCTAACATGAAAATAGCCAACAAGAAGGGAAAGCCTTTTAGCTTCTCGGTAGGAAAGGGAGAAGTTATCAAGGGTTGGGACATTGGTATCCAGGGCATGGCGATTGGTGGCGAACGCCGACTCACCATCCCCGCTCACCTCGCATACGGAAGCAAAGCTCAACCCGGCATTCCTGCCAACAGCACACTAGTGTTCGACGTCAAGCTGATGAACATAAAATAAAATAAGCGCGAGCTAGGAACCCGCGTGTAGCATTTCCTTGCCATTTCCTTACCTGCAGATACCACTACGGTTGTACTCCTATGTTTGGTTTTTTATTTCCTCGGCGATTCTTTTTCGGATCCAGTTTTACGGTCACGATCCGTTGACGAGTCTCATAATGTTGCGCTGTTGGGGTCTCCGACCTGCGCGAATCTGCGAGGATCTGGCGTCTCGTCGGGCGCAGGAAGCAGATGTTGTCACAAGGGATGACGAGGTCTGCGTTGCATTACAGGCGTACAATTTTCGAGGGAGGTTGGGTATCCTCTCCGTGCAGATGCTTTGGCTGGTTTTCTATTGATAGTTCTGATACTCTCAGATAGACTGGCTATACTAAATTAGTCATTTTCGGTTATAACCGTTAGGACTGTTCGAGGTGTGATTTATGTGTGTGTGTGATGAGTACCTAACAGTACCTAAGGCAATTCTCGTGATTAGTATGAGTTTTGATGAAGATGTGTAATTTCCACATTAATAAAACTTCATATGCAAGGTATTTATCTAACCTTAGGTATATATATTAGTACGAAAGTACCGAACACATGTCATAAGTGACACAAAATGTTCAAGGTAAGTAGGTACGGTACCTGCCTGTATGGTAAGGTAAGGTGCAAAGGAAGAGGGTAACTTACAACTTCGATTTCATGATCAAATCTTTAGGTGATAATCTAATAAACCAAGGCAAGCACAGCCTACCTTATATCGAGGCTGAAACCCTACCTAAACTATGAGTCGACTTAAAGGGGTGTCTACTAACTTCAGATACAGGATTCTTCCTTTCTTCCTTTCTTTTTTTTTTCGGATGTAGTCTTGTCATCACCACCATCTTATATTCAACAGACAGCGCCTCAAGGTGGTGATCTGGGCCCTCTTGTTCTGTATTATAACGGGCCCAGAAGATTTTTTTTTTTTAATATCATCTCTCTTGTAGTACATTGCCTGCCTGTCTGTCTGTCTTAATTAACCTCTAGTTATTATCAGCATACTATGCGTTACCAATGAATCACCGGCATGACGACGATGCACCAGTTGCCGGCGGCTACGAGCCAGCCAGCTCTCCTACTGGACGGTGAACTTTCCCCATTGGCTTCCCCGTCTTGCACCCCTCTATCCATGCCCGAAAGAGGAGAGTCCTCACGGAAATCTCGACGACGCGGCGGTTCACGGATGTTGTCTGTACTGAGATCATTGACTAACAGCCGTAAGCAAGCCACTTACTTCTCTGGTAGAATATGGGTTAGTTATTTATTGGGACAACTCTGATATAACTTATAGCTTCTGGAAACTCCATCAGGGAGCCTGCAACATGGCCGGCACCTTCACCCACCGAAAGATCACCTGGGCCACGCCGGCGTTTTGGGAAGTTATCCATGCCGTTTCTCCGAAGCCCTTTCGGTGCCTCCGTCACCGTCATACATCGGTTTAGATCTAAATCGAGACAGTCTTACACGTCTATGGAGAAGATTCCCAACGAACAACTTCCCGATATTTCTCCTGAACAAATTGTCTCTTCCGCTTCCAACGGAAATTCGTACAGCAATAGTAATACGACTTCCAGCGGCAAGTCATCTGGTCCGACAAATGGCACCGGTGGAACTGGTGGAACAGGCACCACCGGGAAAACATCCCTTGAATCCAAAGTAGAGTGCAATCCAGGAGACAAGAAAACTACCAAAGTGATTCGTGAGAGGGAACCAGAGGCCACCGCAACCGCCGAGCCGAACCTCAGTCCAATTCAGGAGACAGCTCTCGATCTATCGTCACCGACTATTTTAACTGTAGAACGGGCTGCAGCTGCGAAGATTTACCTCGAGAATTACTATAACGAAAAACTCTCCAAGCCCAGCCCACATACTCTTCGGCGTCGTTACTTAGAAGGAGAGCTATACCATTCATCTGGCCTTACAGAAGCTGAAAAGGACACCAGGCGCCGCGCGTTTTATAAAAGAGAGACAGACCATCTACGGAAAATGCGAGTCCTGGATGCGAAAAGTATCGGTGCGGTACAAGGCAAACATAACCAACTCGCCGGTAACTACGAAGTCCTCAAGATTCTCGGCAAGGGGAGCTTTGGCGTTGTTAGGCTTGTCCGTGAGAAGGACCGCCCAGGTGATTTCGGACATGACATGCGACTGAAGAAGCCGGTATACGCCATGAAAGTGATACGCAAGTCAGCAATGCTAAGAACGAGCCAAGAGGCCCATTTGCGTGCGGAGAGGGATTTTCTAGTTGCTGCTGAAGGCTCCAAATGGTTGGTTTATACTCTATCAATCCATTCAACTGGTTAAGCTGACAATGAATTCTACGTTAGGGTCGTGCCGTTGGTCACTAGCTTTCAAGATGCCGCCAACCTCTACTTAGTGATGGATTATATGCCTGGTGGTGACTTTCTAGGCCTTCTCATCCGAGAAAACGTCCTCACCGAACCAGTTGCCAAATTTTACATTGCTGAGATGATTTTATGCATTGAGGAGGCACACTCATTGCGTTGTATCCACCGTGATATAAAACCGGACAATTTTCTCATCTCTGCGTCTGGGCATCTAAAGATATCGGATTTTGGTCTGGCTTTTGATGGCCACTGGTCCCACGACACTAATTATTACCATACGCAGCGATATAGCTTACTGCAGAAGTTCAACATACCGGTAGAAGGGGACGCTATCGACCGTGCCGAAGGATTACAAGGCTCAGTTAAATGGGCTCAAAGCGTGGCCCAGGCGATGCAGAAACATGAACGTCATGCGTCGTATCCCACTCCTCCACCATCGCCCTTGGCGTATGAGCCGCTCTTGAACTGGCGTAACCGGTGTGGTAATCGTAGCGCGGCGAGGTCTTGCGTAGGAACGAGTCAGTATATGGCCCCGGAAGTCATCCGCGAGGGTAATTACGATGCAAGATGCGATTAGTGGAGTGTCGGCGTCATTCTGTACGAGTGTTTATACGGCCACACTCCATTCTTGTCGGAAGAAGGAGGCCGTCAGCAGACGAAGCGCAATATTGTCAATCACAAGCAGACATTCGCCTTTCCGCCCCGCCCTGTGATTTCGAGACGGTGTATGGATCTTATCGTCAACTTAATCTGTAAGAAAGAAAACCGCCTTTCATCAAGGCGGTATCGTTACCGGGACACAAACCCCGAGCCTCTAGGCAGAAGTCGCCACCACCGTGGATATCAAGACTGGACGGGAAGGTCCGTATACCCCCACGATGGAGAGGATATCAAAGCACATAAATGGTTCCGCGATATACCCTGGGACCGGCTGCAGCACATCCCTCCGCCATTCATCCCGCAGCTTTCGGGCTGCGAGGATACGCACTACTTCGACGAAGAGGAGCCCATATCTGACTGGTCCGAGTCTCAACCCGAAGCAAGCTCCGAGAACGAAGGGCTGACTCCGAATCCCTTGATCGCATACGCTACTGTAAACGGATTTCCTACGACTCCGCCCCCTCGCATGGTACCTTATCGAAGCCCCGAGAAGGTAGCCGTCATACAAGCACAGATAGCCGCGTTTCCACGCAACGTCCGCGGCGCCATCGCGAAATTCGTATCGTTGCCGTACGACTCAGCCAAGCTCAAGCGCATGGACCGGGAAATCGAAGTCATGGTTCCGGATGTGGAGCTCTGTGCCGAGATGAAGGCGTTTATACGAACGTATGGGCGTCGCGAGCGAAAGCGGCCTCGAGATAGGCTGCTAAGGGATAAAATTACAAAGGGACCCGTGCTAGAAGTGCGCAAGCAGACCGCGTTTATGGGATACACGTACCGCCGCATAGGGGGGCGGTATTATCCCCCTGGAACCGTCGACTGGGGTGCTCTTAGAGAGAGGAGTGATGGTGGCAGAGGGAAGGGTAAGGGGTCGTTGTCGAGCAGTGGCACCGAATTGGCTGCTTATCGCGCCTGGTGTCAGGGACGAGCTGGCTGATGGATTGGCGATGAAGGATTCGTATAGGAGAGAAGGATAGATGAAAAGAAAGAGGAGTAATAAGGAAAGAATGGAGATAGGAGATTAGGGGGATAGGGAATGGGTAACTGGTGTGATTCCAGTTACGCAGGGCGGAAACGAATATTGTTAGAATAGTATCCCCTACGGTCAAGCCTGTATTATCGTTCATGGTATCATTCATCACTATTCCTACTACTACTCTACCAGCACGCACGACCAGTCAGGTCCCTAACCTAGATATTGAACTCTTTTTCTCCAACACAACGTTCGTTTATTCATTCATTCATAAACTCTTTTCGCGGGTTTCCCTAGGATGGTTTCTAGGGTGAGGGTGGTTGTATATATATATATATTAGGTTAGGTAAATATTACAATTACGTTACGTAGGTACATGCGGTACCATTTCATTAATTTTCATCGTCTTCTGATCCACATGAAGCATCTCATCTCATCTCATCTCATCCCCCAATATCGATCGAGTCATGAAATAAAAAGTCAATCAACCGACCAACCAAATACCAAGAAACACACTCTACCCTTCTGACTTCACCTCACCTTACCAACTCTTCTCGTTCCCACTTCCCCCTTTTCCCTTCCCCTTCCCCCTACCCTTCCCCCTACCCTTCTCCGTCTCCTCCTCCTCATCACCATCACCATCCCCATCACCACCCCTCTCCTCCTCCCCATCATCATCAACCTGCTGCTGCACCATCCCGTGCGCGCCACTAGCCGAAGCTTTCGCGTTCATAATCTCCCACTCGAACTCCCTCAGGGCGCGCAGCTCGGCGCCGAAGAACAGCAGCCCCATCAGGCCGTCGACGGCGCCCGCCAGAAGGCCCAGGCTGCTCAGGACGAGGAGCGCGAAGGCGGCGCCGGGGCTCAGGTCGGCGACGAACCAGACGGCGACGTAGCACGCGGCGACGACGAGCGCCCACGCGGCGAAGTGCAGGAGGCGGAGGCGGCGCTGCGAGCGCTCGCGCGAGGCGTACGCGCGGACCAGGCCCAGGACCTCGTCGTAGGTGGTCCAGGGGAGGCCGTCGCCGCGGCGGGAGGCGGGGGAGGAGGAGGGGAGGGCGGGGGCGGCACGGAGGAGCTGGTCGTCGAAAGAGGCGGCGGCGTGGTGGTCGTGGTCGTGGTTGACGTGGGAGGAGGAGCCGGTGGGGGATTGGAGGTAAGTGCCGTGTTCGAGGGCGAGGAGGGAGGCGGCATGGTGGTGATCTTCGGTACTATTCGACCTAATACCGGCAGCAGCAGCAGCGGCGGCGGCGGCAGCAGAGTAGGAGGAAGAGGAAGAGGAGGATGACGGGCGGAGGAATTGCGTGGGGTTGGGTGCGGGTTTCTTGCTGGGAGATGGGGGGCGGGAAGGGGAGTGAGGGGGGATGAGGTTGGGTGAGGAGGATGTGTGCAGGAGCAGGGTGGCTTCGACGGAGAAGTGGTCGCTCAGAGAGCACCCGAGGTCCGGGTGGCGGGTCATCATGCCGACGCGGACGTCCTTGACAACCCAGCCTTTGGTGGTGCAAGTGCCTTCACCCGTGTCGCGGCTTGTCCGTGCTGCTGCTGCTGCTGCCGCTCCGTGGCGCGACTTGGGGGGAGAGCCAGGGGTTACTGTGACTTGCGGAGAGAAGAATATATAGTCCTGTAATAGAGTTAGAAAAAAAGTTTCCTGCGATAGGTATTTAAGAAACAAAGGGGATATACACTAAGAATATCTTCCTGATAGACTCTGCCAGACGTCCTTATTTCATAGAGTAAACTTGAGAGAAAAAAAAGAGAAAAAGAAAAAAAAAAAGGAATTAATATCACATACAATTCGCTTGCCCCTCGGATCAGGTGTATCAGGCGGAACGGCCATTGGCCTTTTTCCCGAATGGAGAGCGCGTTGTTCCGACTTTGGCCACCTCCACGTATTGTAAGCGCTGTTACTCGTAACGCCGTTCTCAACGATATTGTACTGGGCAGACGGGATCGGGCGCCTGCGCGCGCGCTCGAGCTCGTGGGCAGCGGAGCCGAGGGACGAGTCCGGGTTCAGCACGCGCCAGGCGTCCTTGATGGGGGCATGCGCCGTCAGCATGCGGTAGGACAGGGACAGGGGGACGTCGTTGAAGTCGCCCAAGGCGAGGGCCAAGTGGCCGCGCTCGGTAGCGCCACGGACGAGCTTAGCCATCTCCCAGGACTGCGCGAGCCGATGCACCAGGTAGCTGTCCGCCTTGCCGTCGGACGCGTGCTCGTAGATGGCGTGGGTGTGGGTGTTGAAGACCTCGACGACGTCGCGCTCGCCGGGGCCGTACCGGACGCGGGCGCAGGCGACGCCCTTGCCAACGAACCAGTCGCCGCGGAAGAAGGCGGTAGGGCGGCCGTTGAGCGGATAGCGGAACATGGTGCTCTCCTCGATGGGCCACCGCGAGAGGATGGCGAGGCCGCCGCCGAACACGCCGCTGTGGTAGAACTTGCCGAAGGGCAGCACGAAGCGCGTCTCCCGCCGGATGCTGCGGTAGTCCTCCTGCGTCCAGCATTCCTGCAAGGCGACGATGTGAGGCGGGGGGTCGGCGGCGGCGAGCTCGCGGCCGATGGCGATTAGACGCTCAGCGCGGTACTTACTCAGGTGTAGGAGACCCCAGCAGTTAAGGGTGATGACATTGAGTTCGGTAGGGAGTTCCTCCATCGTGAAATGTTTATTTTCTTCTCCTCTTCCCTAATATCCGGGTCTGTCTCTTGCATCCGCCTGGATGGATACTTGAGTTGTTTAGACCACCCCGGAGGAAGAAATGGAGTTGTATGTGGGTAGCAAATCCCGTCTATATAAATAGTTTTTTTTTTTTTTTTTTTTCGTTTCCTCTTCCCCTTGCGGTGATATTACTACCACGTTTTTTTTGCCCCGGTCGTGCAGCAGGGAAGTTACAACGTGCTTGGGACTAGGATTATATGATCCTTTAGGTGTTAAGCCCAGGTAGGTATCATCCCTTATGGAACAATGCTTTACCACTTACATACATATAATTTATATGTAGTAAGTAATTATCTTTTCCAAGCGAGATGCATTGTCAAGCTAAGTCAAATCGTGCAGGAGTACCTAATAAGTTTTTTTGAACTGTACGGAGAATTAAATCCAGTTTGAGTTTTGCAGTGATTATATGATTCGATAAAAAAAAAACTTGTACATATAAGATGAAATCGCGGGGAAGAGACGCAGAGAGGAAAAAGAAAGAACGAGAGTAACCTAGCATTATCTTTTTTTCGATACGACTCAAATCATTTTGAAATTAGAGGTGAAAACCACATGTTAGGTAGGTACTTCTGGATGTTACTCCTGGATGTTCTAGGTACTCGGAGCATATCTCGTTAGCGATAATGGGTGTCGTTCTTGCAAGGATCCCGCAGCAAGCAGAGCAGTTCGTTATTTCCCTATTTCCTCATTTAAGGCTTTAATCCTAGTCGTACCTTATAAGTTGTACCTTACCTGCATAGAATAAACTTTTAGAGTTGCAATACCCCTGCATTAACTTTGTCTTAGGCTAGGCAGGTAAATGTCTTTACAGTTTGTCATCGGCACTGTACCACACGGTAGGTATTTCCCATTCTAGGTACCTTGGCGCGAGGCGCGTGCTCGACGCGATAAAGATTAGCGGCTTTACACTAGGAAGCTTGTCAATAGTGGGTCCAACTTTGGGGTGCATGACCCAATTAAACGTCAACTCGATAAAGGGAGACCCGCCAAAATTTCAATTTCCCATTCAATCAATCATTCATTCAATTCAGCCTTGCCTTGTTCATCGTTCGCGTTTGTTGTCACATGTGTCTCTCTCATCCACGCAAGGCTGTGTGATATCCCTACCTTTCCTTCAATTGTATTATATCTCTCTCCTCTCCTCTCCCTCCTCAACCAATCACCAATCGGTAGTAATCATAAGCACCCTTTTTCTACGGCGAAGTGAAGACACCAACCATGGCGGGTGTTGATTCTACTCCCACCGCCCACCCCGAACCACCGACCAAGCGTCGCAAAGTCCGTGATGACGATAGTATCGATTCGACTCCTGCCCCGCATTACGATGGTATCCCAGACAAGAAGGGCGGCAAACGAACCCTCAGCGTTTCCATCCGGGAGAAGACCGTAGACAGTCGTTCCGAGAGCCAAAGCCCAAGCCACAGTCGAAGTCGAAGTCAAAGTCGAAGTCGAAGCCGGAGCCGGAGTCGGAGTAGAGACCGTCGTCGCGAAACAGATTATTCCTCCGACGAACGCTCGCCGCGCCGCCGTAGTAGTAGATCCCTCTCTAGCTCGAGGTCGAGGATACGCTCGCGCCGCTCTAGTTCGGGCAGTCGATCATCGAGGAGCCAGCTTCGCTCGTCCCCCCGATCGAGAAGTCGATCTCGCACACCAGCATCAGACTCCCGCTCCCACTCCCACTCCCCCCGAGCCGAAACTTCTCCTCCCCCCCGACGCCGCGCCCGCCGTGAATCCTCTACTACCTCCTTACCACCGCAACCACAACCATTGCTACAACAACAACAGCAGCAGCAACAACCACCCGCTCGCCAGCTCGCCAGACCGCACTACGTCCCGCGTCTCGTCCTCACGGGCCACGCCCGCGCCATCTCCCAGGTGCGCATCTCGCCCGACGGGCGGTGGATCGCGTCGTCGTCGGCGGACGGCACCGTGCGCATCTGGTCGGCCTCGACGGGCCAGCACACCGAGACCCTGGTGGGCCACGTGGCGGGCGTGTCGGCGGTGGCCTGGGCGCCCGACAGCAAGACCCTGGCGTCCGGGTCCGACGACAAGGCCATCCGCCTGTGGGACCGCGTCACGGGCCGGCCCGCGCGCGCGGGCAAGCCCCTCCTCGGCCACCACAGCTACGTGTACAGCCTCGCGTTCTCGCCCAAGGGGAATATCCTCGCCAGCGGCAGCTACGACGAGGCCGTGTTCCTGTGGGACGTGCGCGCCGGTAGGCTCATGCGCAGTCTGCCGGCCCATAGCGATCCCGTGAGCGGGATTGATTTTTGTAGGGATGGGACTTTGGTTGTTAGTTGTAGCACGGACGGACTGACGTGAGTTTATTCTTATTTTCTTTCTCCTATTCTATCTCTCCCCCTTTATTACCCCCTCCTCCTCCCCCCACACCCTTTCGGAACAGAACTATGTAGACCAGCATAGCTAATTATTGCTCCTGTTCTGATTAATTACAGCCGAATATGGGACACCTCGACAGGGCAGTGCCTGCGGACCCTCGTGCACGAGGACAACCCGCCCATAACGTCGGTATGCTTCGCGCCTAACGGGCGGTACGTGCTAGCCTTCAGCATGGACTCGTGCCTGCGGCTGTGGGACTACGTCTCCGGCACGGTGAAGAAGACGTACCAGGGCCACGAGAACTCCAAGTTTAGCATCGGCGGGTGCTTCGGGACGGTCGCCGCGGACGACGACGACAACGACGACGACGACGGTGGTGCGGTGGCGGCGAACGCTTTCGTGGCGGCGCCTAGCGAGGACGGCGATATCGTCCTCTGGGACGTGCGCACCAAGGAGATTGTCCAGCGCATCCGTCGCGCGCACGACGGCGTGTGCTTCTGGGTCGACGTTCACGGCGACACGATGGTTAGCGCGGGGCAGGACGGGAGGATCAAGGTTTTTAGACATCGGAGAGTAGGAGAAGGGGGGGATAATGATGATACAGGTGCGAAAGAGGAGGAGGAGAGGGTCAACGGTGTTGACGTATCTCCCGGGATGAACGGTTCGAATGGTGGTAATGTTGATATAGATATGGCGGAGACGACGACGGCGACGGCGACGCAGAAGGACGGGGTCGAGAGGAGCGAGTCGCCTCTTAAGGAGGAGGATGTTAAGAAGGAAGAATAAGCAGGAGCAGGAGTATAAGACGAGCTATGAGAAAAGGGTACATGACGGGTAGAAGAACTTGCTTGTCCTTACGGATGAATAAGGTATAGGTATAGGTATAGGCATAATGAAAACTACCTACCTCTAAGCAGGGCGGTTGGTTACTTCGAATAGACTTGGACAGCGCGGCATACCCCCCTGATTTTAATTTAGGTACAATACCAGGTACCTAACCTTACCTAACCTACATACCTCTACCATACATCAAAAAATGCATAAGTTTGTATTCAACACTACAATAACTTTTCTTGATAGGTTATATGAGTACGAGAATAGGTGCTTGAGAATCAGCTACCTACCTCCTAGGTGCCTACCAGATAACTAACCTAAGGTAGGAAATGAGGTATTCACGAAACTGGAGGGGTGGGGTGCAGGGAAAGACTCTTGAAATCGGGATCAAGTCAAGTCAAGTCAAGTCAACTTATTAATAATGAATAAACTTTTTTATTTACAAATGCCACTAACCATCTCCCCCCTTTCCATATTCTTGCTTTGCTCATGACACGGTACCTACCTACTAGGTAGGTACCAAGACAGCTAGGCCATGAATGCAATCAATGTATTTCGAGCAATCGAATCGCGGTAGTAAGCATAAACTTCGTATTACACCCATATTCGATTGCGGGAGGTTAGGTTAGGTTAGGTTATGTTAGGTAGTTGCCGTTATACACACCCCTTCTCCCTCTCCCTCTCATACCTTATAAAACAATGGCCATTTTAACGCCTACGCCTCCGAGAAGAAGGGTTGACCGCAACATCCTTTGCCAACTCCTTATTTCTACTTCTCTATCCTAACACACACAAGTGTAGTGTCTGTGAGGATGATGGAGCACTTCCCTTGCCGCTTTCTCTTCGCCTCTCTTGCTCATATGGTCTCCCACCCGCCACTATTAATATCCGCCTCGAGCTTCCGGCTGATGAAGCTGGGGATGCCGTGGCTGAGCCACATGTTGCGCAGCATCGAGTCATACCGCTTCTGGTTCAGGAAGAGCTGGCGGCCGTGACGTAACCCGATGTCTACCTCGCCGTACTTGTCAATATACGGTGCGCTGCTGAAGCTGCCTGATGTGCGATGCAGGTAGAAGATGGCACACTTGCGAATGTTGATGAACACCCCGATGTTGCCCTGGCACCTGGAATAATTACATTAGTAAAAGCAATAGATAATACGAAAAACATCAACGACAACTTACTTGAACAGCATATGTTGCTGCGCGCCCCCAATTCTCGTCACAGGCTTGTCTGGCCCCGGCTCTTGATATTCCATGTTACAGCACATAGTCTGTCCACAGAAAATATCACCGCACATCAGACAGACCATAGGATCGGACAAGTCTTTTCCAGTCTTGGGACATCTCCTCTTAGCAGACTCTTCGATGAGGGCATCGAAGTTCTTAGGCAGGCCGACAAGCTCGAAGATACCAGGGTGGCTCAGTTGGGCGGATCTAGGCGGGGTCTCTTCGATTCCCTGTTCGATGGCAAAGCGCGAGGCTCTAGCATGTCCGCGTATTTCGTGGCGGAGCCAACCGTCGACTATAGCCACTGTACGCGAGGGCCAACCAAACTGGCTACCCAACGGTGTCAAGGATGCGCACATTTCGTCAAAGGATGGTAATCGCAGCGCGGCTGTTAGACGTGTAAGTTCGTCTGCTTCCGGAGAAGGAGATATATGACTGTTGAAGTCGACCCCAAGGTGAACATGGAGGAGAACTGCTACTTTTCGCAAGAATACTAGGGCATATTTCTTGACGAAAGAATGGAGACTTTCTAGGCTATCAAGACCAGGCTGCTCGAACCCAATATTAGGCAGGTCATCAGACGGCGCCAGGAATTCACCCTCGAGGGCGATTTCGTGGCTGAGGTTCATCCCAGTCATCGTGATATAATTGAAGAAACTGGCGAAGTTGTTCATTGCAGGATCTTCCTTGTTCCGGTTGTTCATATACTCGAGAAACCTGGAAAGCGGGAGATTCTGGGATACGTTGTGGACAACCTTGACGATCTCGGCGAGATAGCAAAGTCGAACCAAATGCATCGGGTCCATGTTCTGCGCGACAGCTACGCCAAACATAGTCTCGCAAAGGAATACGAATATGTCTTGACTTAGTAGTGGCGGGTGCTCATCAAACGGTGGCAAGGGCTCCTTTACGTCCAGGTTAAAGTAAGACGATATAAAGAGTTGGAAAAATTGGCGCTCGCTGGCCTTGCAGAATTCTCGTTCGATATCGTTGTCCCCCCCGTGCCTAAAACCACCAATTGCTATGTACGACGACACCGTCTCTGACAGGATTCGGAGCTGAACCAGAAGCTGTTCAGGCATTCTTTCGATCAAGGTCATCCCATACTGAGCTTCAATGCCCCGCTGTTGTATCTCCGCCGCGGAAATCGAGAAGCCCACAGATTGGGCTAACACGTCGCTGGCGTATAACTCATCATCCCTGCCGTCGTGCACGAAAGTCGCAGGCACAAGTTTATTCTTGCGAAGCGTATCGCGTAGACGCCGGTAGATTAGCATTAACTCCTTATCGCCATTATGTGATTCTGGCGGCGAGTGTGACCGTACACTAGATCCGGGAGTAGGCGCGAGGGAAAAGGTATCACTAGAAGCTATCGACGGCACTGCTCTGAAACCTGTGGGGTCCCATATTGAAAACGGCAACTGACTAGCACTGGTCTTCTCGAACAGACCTTCTGGCATTCTTGTGCGCAAGTAGTTGATGAAGGCATTCTGGCTCTGATCTCGTGTTACCACCGCAGAGTAACGGCGCCCTGTCATGAATCTGTTCATGAATGAAGAGAGATCTGTATCGGGTTGCAATATTCCAGGGTAAGACTCTTCTTTGCCATCCCAGGTGATCGGCAGGAAGGCATTCCCAAGGGCCTTACAGAGAGGGCACACAAATTCTAGGCGCTCCAGGGATTCGGGGTGATGCCGTGCGATCTGGTGGCCATGTCGACGGACAGTTGCTTCCATGTACATATCGAAGCAGCTGAAATGCATTATATGGCCGCATCCAACAGAGACTGGTCCTGACCGACAGAGCTTGGCTGGGAACCCCTTGCCAAGGCCTTGTCTTTCATTGTGGAATACGTGCCCATGAGCGTCGACTTTTTCTACTATTTTCCTGTTCTCATGGGCGAGACCAAACGGACGGATTGCCTCGGCTGAGCGATCAAGATTGGCTGGAGTATTTGCGGCTTCTCTAACGAAGTCTGGGTCCTGGAGGTCTGTCTGCCGAAGGATTTTGCTCTTCGTAAAGAGGGCGAACGTTCCATACAAGCGTCCATCGTCGGTATCTTCCTGGCATAATATGCAGGTACCTCTAGGGTATTTCCAGAAGTTCTTTTGCTCTTCCATAGGGTTGGATTCGTCCATATCATCCCATTCGTCTTCGCCCCAGTCAATATCGCCCTGCTTTTCCAGGAAGTTCTTCTGCTGTTGCTGGAACTGCGCCATAACTTTGGCCTGACGGTCAAGTGCTGCTTTCTTTTTTCGTTCCCTCTCCTCTTCGGCGCTGTGGGCATTCGCGGGTGACGCCGTATCGATCCGGTCCGCGGGTATGCCTAGTTGCGAGTAAGCCGAATCAAAGTGGCGCGGGTATTTTTGCTTCATTCTCCTCAAGATCAACGCGATCTTGGCGTGGCAGGCTTTGAATTCCTCCTTAGTCGACATCATATCCAGAAGGGATACGATAGTCTTCGCAGCCGGGGCGTCCTGCATAAAGTTACTGCGGGCAGACGTCGTCAATGCGATATAGACGAATGAATCAGTCCCGGGTGTGAAATTTGTCTCATCTACTTTATCCTCAGCAATAGCAATGAGGATCAAATGCAGCACAACCTGCAAGAACGTCTCTACTCTCGTGAACGGGACTTTGGGTGTTAACTTAGCAGCGACTAGAGGGTACAAGAGACAATAATAGATGATCTGAGCAAACATTCCGGTGCTGGTAAATTCGGCTAGCTTCACAAAGGCACCGGATTCGATCGGCCGTAACTTCGGCTCGTATACTATTTCTTCGGCGGGCTTTCCTGTCTTTTTGGAGATCCACTTGCGATAGGCAGCTTCTGATTCTTCGCGCTGATTTTTGCTGTAGTGCGCAATGTATGGGTCGATATCTTCGATGAAATGCGGCTTGAGTTCAAAAGTCCCTACGTCCGAGACGCCTTCGGGAGATTTGAACGTAGCCACCTCATCTAATACACGCTGAAAGTCTTCTTGTTCATGGAACTTCTCGGGCATCTTGCTTGATATCTCATTGAAAGACAAGGGCCGGAAGCATAGAACATGCGTGATATCCCTGCGCATTGCCATCAAGTGCGTCTGCTGCTCGTCTTTGACCGGTATGAGCGAGGTTCGATCACTTAGTAATACGATCAAGAAGTGAATCATATCTTCAACGACATCAAGGTGCTGAATCTCATCTTGAGAAGTGGAGGTCTGCTCAAATAAACCTTTGGTCCAGCTTTCCATTCCAAAACGGTCAACGATCGAGGCGAGAACCCGGCTCGGGTCACAAACAACCATTGCGGTTTGGAGCAAGAAGATATCTCGCGCATGCGTGACATCCCTATGGAGGATATTCTTATATGTCCCGGCTTGATGCCTCAAACTAATACCATTGCGTACCCACATCCCTGCCTTTATTTGAGCGAGCCAGGTGCAGACGCGGAGGGGGTAATCAAATACGGCCATAAGGTAATCTTCAGGGGTGTAATCTCGCCTAGGCATCATTTTTCGACCCATTGAACGAGGCTTCATCTTGAGCTCTTGCGAAGTGAAGTTTAAGATCGACTTGAGTTCCTCTTGAGACATATGCTTTCCACATTCGATCAGCCATGACAAGGTGTAGTGTAGGGCATGGTGGAAACTAATAGATTGCTCTCCCACGACGAACTTTACTACTTCGAATTTGGCCGTCTCGCCGGCAAATTCGAAATCGCATAACGTTTTAAATCGCACTTCTTCTTTGATCTCAGCCTGGGTGAATCTGGCACGCTCCGCTCCAACCGAGTTAATAATAACACTCTTGGCTGTTGTCCTTATGGCCCTCTCTAGATACGGGAGATCCTGCGGTGGGAGACTCCGGAAAGAACCTGATAGAAGCCGGCAAAGCCTATTGATTTCTCGCGTCATCAACGAGGCGCCAATCCAACTGTCGGTTTCATATTCTACATGCTCACCAATAGCTCGGACATTTGGGCAAATACCCTGGTGAAGCTTCACTAGGTCAAGGAACTGCATCAAGTACCTTTCTTCGGTCCTCATCCGCTCCTGTACATGAGGCGAGCCGAGGAGAAACTTCAGATCGACGTAGAAGTGATACATGCGTCTGTTCGTCACTGAGCCTGTATCGAACCCGAGAACGGCACTCGACGAAACTTCCCAGGGATGGCCAACTTGTCGAGTAGTCAAGAACGTATATAGAATCGCCATCAGGGTTGTCAAAAAGTTGCCCCTTTCGACAACTTCCGCGGTAATAGAAGGTGTTGTTAACATCTGTAAAGATATGTTGATAATCGAGTGGTCAGGCTCCCGATCTCCTATAAGATATAGTTGCGCCAGTGTCGTATACAACGCAGCAAACCTAAGGCCTAGAACCCTCTTGAACTCGGGAATAGTGACAACCGTAGAGATATATAATGAACGTAAATCATTTCGAACCTTCTTCCACATTCTCAAGTCGAAGAGGATCAGCCAATCCAGACGGACTCGTTGGAAGACATCTTCGAACGGATGGACACTATCACGCTCCATGTAAGCTCCTGGCGTCTCGACCCAGTACCTCCCAGGCTTCGGAGGCCCTGATTTTCCTGCCTTGGAAAGACCCGGGGTCTTGGGAATCTCAAGATTAGCCTTTGCATATACGGTCGGGGCTATTAACGGCTCAGCGGTATCCGAGTCTGACGGCGTGAGATCCCGGTCCCGGGTCGCGCGTCTCTGTACGGGAGGTGGGGGCGGAGGCGGCGGGTAGCCTGCCATTGTTGCTTCTTCCTCTTCGAGGGATGCCACGCCGGGACCGATCCAGTCGGGTACGTTTACTTCAGCGCCACCAGCTTCCGGTCGCGTATCTACCATCATCACATCTTCATCTTCGTCTTCGTCATCATCGTTGTCCTCTTCTCCACTCGAGGGCGTCCGATTACCGCCATCCATATCCTCGTCATCATCATCGTTATCGTCATCGTCAAATTCAAGCAAGTCAGCTATATTGGCCGTGTTTTCCTGGCCATTGAGAAATCTTGCGCGCTGTATGATAATTGTAGCCGTGTGAGCCTCGAGGGGGTCGTATTCAAGCTTTTCTTCATCCTCAAGGCCATCTTTACCAGGCATAGCATGCGTGCCAGGGCTCCCTTTCCGCCAGGGTTTTAGGAGCTCTTCGCAAACAACCATTCGGAGAATGTTCTGATCGTTTCCCACTACGCACCCAGATATGTCGTTTAACCAGTCGATCATGGTCCCACACATCTGCTCTCGGAAGGTATCGCGAGATGATCGAATAGTGACGGTTATCTTGATATGCTCAAGAATAGTAGCACACCGTAGCAACCTCTCTATATTCGTGTCGTATTTGAGAATACTCCGACCGATCGAATCGGTTTCGACTGCTCGGTTATACCCTTCTTTAAGAGTCGTACTACACGCCCGCGCGACTTGGTCCTGAACCTCCTGCACTGTGTGCTTCTCGTCGTTCCAAAGTAATAGCGCATACTCTTCGGGCGACTCAAGGTCGCCGCCGCAATAGGTCGACGCTAAGCGTGACATTTTCTCATCTTTCTCGATGGATTCTCTCGTCTTAGGCTGTCGGAGCTGTTCGGGTGCGCAGGAAATGACATCGCAGATGAAATCAAGGACTCTAGAAACGGTCATCCGAATATTGGAAGCGACCTCCTCAGGCAGTCCAGCGACCTCTTTGCCCTTTCCTTTCGACCGGTCTTCTTCGCGCTCGCTATGGATCGTGCAAAACATGGGAGTTTTCCAAGCTTCGGGATCACCACAATCGCAGCAACCACTATTCCCTGGGGATATCGAGATCCGTACCATATGGCCCGTATGGTCTGTGGCGTTGAAACATTTGCTACACAGGCAACACGTCTCATCGGTGCTGCAAGTCTTGCAGCCATATGATGCCTCTCCAGCTCGGAATATGTGGCCACATGCCTTACCACGAGCAGCTTCGGTGTACTCGGCCCCCTCTACGGCGCCTTGGGCTTCTCGGAGCTTTAGGGTGCTCTTCGGGGTGAGTTTACCGTCGGGAAAGAACAGTCGCAAGTTTTCGGGTCTCCCTCCAGCCATAGACCAGAAGAGGCCATATAGAAGATCTTGGCACGCGGCTTCATCGTATCGGTAGCGATAACGTCGCGGCAGCTCTATCAGATGTTGGCAGAGCTGGAGCTCTTGTGTAGACATAGCGGTGTCCATGATTTATGGTTGGCGAACTATCATTTCGGGGACCAAAACGGCGGAAGATTGATGTTTGTGAGGATGAAAGAGGATCTGTAGAAAGGTCCCGAAAAGGCAGAATCGGGGTATAAGGCGGGTTGAGTCGGTGGCGGCACGTGTGTGTGGAGAGACAATGTCTATATGATGAATATGCGGGTGCGTTGTTGAGTAATGGGCGTAAGGGCGGTAAATATTAAAAAGTACATGTACCTGAGGGTAGCTAGACGTAGAATTATAATCCACCGGGGCAAACAAAGAAACACGCGTCCCACTATGACAATTGGAAAAAGGGCAGGTACGGCGGTGAAATAGGGAAAAAGTTGAAAAAAGGATGGAATAGGAATTTTGTTCTTACTATGTAGAGGTTCCGACAAGAAGCCCAATTCCCCCCCTCCTACGTAAGTTGCTAGGAGCTAAGATGACCGGGATGGATGCTACATACTAGTAAAATCGGTTATCGATAACTATCACTATGACTTGTTCGAACTTCGCATTAGCTGGGGCCCTGGGCAGCTACGAACACCAGCGGTTTGCACTCAGGCGCTATGGCGTTTTCCTTGCCAAACAGGTTAGGTAATATTACCCGCCTTATAGCCCAATGTACAATATGATACCTATTATACATTTACACGCCGTACACCGTCAGTATCATCACGGCGGAAATGGAATGTTACACCTCATCTATAAAAAAAAATCGATCTGCTTGTACTTGTAATAGGTATGATAATCTTATCGAGTTGCACAATTTCACCCTAAAATTGCAATACATAACGTTTTCCCCTTGTCACAATGAGTTGCATATACGATATTTAAATCTAATTCGACAAAAGAGCAATTAATATGTAAGTGAGCCCAACATTTACACCTTAATAAATCGAGTTAGGTCAATGGCTCTATATATTTGTTCCAGGCGCCTGAATCAGGATGTTCAGATATATAATCTAGGTTAGGTACATAAATCATCCATCCAAGGCTCACGCAGTCGTTCGTCGGGAGCAGATATGGATAGGCTGAGATATAGCTTGGTGCGAACTGTGCTATAAAGAATTGTTCCGGTCTATAAGGTACAACAATTGTATAGGTTAGGTTAGGTAGTTTTCGATACACCCGATCGTCTCCGGAAGTTCTCGTATGTCCCTATCTCTAACCTCACTCAGAACATTTGAACTTTAGCAATAGCCCGCTTATTCCTCTTGGACGTATCGGTGTCGGATATCCTTCCATTGTCGCTTTTTCGGCAAGTTAGTCAGTTGCTACCTTTTTTTTTCTCCGGGAATTATCATTTAGTTAGATAGAAGAAGAAGAAAAAAACATACCCCTCGGTTCAAGTTATCCCAGAGCTTATTCATGCCGGTGTCGAATAACCTGTATAGTGTCCCGTCAGCAACCCATACCCTATTTATTCTTATTCCCCCGCTGTATTCCCCGTAGAGGAGGACTGGAAACTGCGTACATCTCGAAAGCGAAAGCCCCGGTAAAGACAAAACCCAGCATTTGCCAGTTGGTTCGGAAAATGGCGCTGCGCGAAGAGAAATATGGTCAGCTCAACGGGTCTTATGGCTCAGTCGTTGGATAGAGAGAGAGAGAGTCGACTTGCTTGTACAAAGGGCGTGCGGCGGCCTATTTTGCGCGATTAGTTAGTTACTGCGCATTAACGATACATACAGATCGGGGTGAATTATACCATGGCTAATACGGTCTGAGGAGATCTATATCAAAGATATAGGAAATTTCGACTTTCGGATGGTAGGGTAGGAGGAGTGGTCGGCGTTGGCGTTGGCGAATGAATGATTGGTTTGATTGACGTCTTGAAGTTCGAATTCGGAAGATGTAAGTTCGCGGGCTTCAGCCGAAGAAAGAATTGGTCGGGCGTTGGTGATTTAGAAAATGATTGTCTCTGATTGGCTGAAGCTTCCAGAATTGACGGTCCCACTTCTTTTCTCCAGGACGTAAGTGGGTAGGTGGGCTGTTCTTTTTTTCGCTTTGAGCCCCCCTCAGGCTTCAAACCGCTAACGGGTTCAACATTATTATTACCTTACTTTACGTACACTGTTTATTTTCACCTACTACACCTACCTAACTACACCTACCTACCTAGGTACACTTTAAATAAAAGGTTAGGTACTTTACAACACATTTTACGATATACATCCATAAAGCCCATTACATACAATACATACATACCTAGGTACCTATACATAATAGTTTAATCAATATCTTCCCTATGCCTTCCGAACCGTCCACCTCGGGCATCGTCACCGACGAGCACAGCGGCGAGCGACACATCCCCGAATCCGTGCGCGCGGACGGCACCACGCGCAAAGCGATCAAGATTCGCCCGGGCTACCGGCCCCCCGAGGACGTCGAGCTGTACAAGAACCGCACGGCGGAGTCGTTCCGGAACCGGGGCAAGGCCGGCGGCGTCGTCGGAGCCGAGGGGTTGAAAGAGCACAAGCAAGAAACTACCGCAGCCACGTCCGCGTCCGCCGCCAGCAACAAAAACGCCAAGAGGAGGGACGCTAGGAAGAAGGCGAAGCAGTCGCAGGAACCGGCCGACGCGAAAGATGCGACTGCTACTGCTACTGCTGCTACTACTACTACTACCGCTGCTACTACCGCTGTCGAAGACCCGGAGGCCGAGAGGGAAAAGAAGGCTCGCAATCTGAAGAAGAAACTCAAGCAGGCGAAGGAGCTCAAGAGCAAGAAGGAGGGCGGGGAATCCCTTCTGCCGGAGCAGATCGCCAAGGTCATCAAGATCAACGAGCTCGTGCGAGAGCTTGAAGCGCTCGGTTTCGACGCCGACGGGGAGCCCAAACCAAACACGGACGCGACGACGGCAGTGCCAGAATCGGCAAAGGAGGGTTGACCATGCAGGTATCACGAACGAGCGTTTCGAATGGTCTAATGGACCAAGCAAAAACAACAACAATAATAATTATAATAACAAGATATTGATTGCTACACGATATCTACCTAAGGAAAGGATATCGTGGTAGTAAAGACCATGATGATACTATGATATCGACCCATTCGGTCTCAGTCTACGCACCAGCAAAGACGGATTAGTTGGCTTGTCTTAGCTTAACCTAGTATCCGTCAAGCCTCAACACCAGCCGAGCCGGATTTAAAACGGCCACGATGTCTATCTACATATAGCCATCACCAAATAAACAGGCGCCACGGACCTAGGAAAACGAGGCCTTTTAAGTCTCCACAGCACGTCCTTCGGAGTATCCAGCGCAAACTTTACCCGGTTACCGTGCTACAAGAACTGAGCCTTTTTTTTTTAATTCCTATTGATACCTAGATAGGAGAAATCGAATCTGGCTATATTGGTGTGCCGGACAAAGCCGTCTGGAGCTTTCGTGCATGGCGAGCAAGTTTCCAGCACATGAGCAATTTTACGTGGATATAGAATCTCAACCTAGTCTGCTATGTGTACGACTTCTATTCCTAGGATGTCTGTGAATGAGAACTGTTTCCAGCTGCATATAAGCTTGAATATATATGTCTTCGTGAAATCTCATAAGTACATGTAAATCGTCTTCAAATCACATAGCCAGACAAAACAAATCCGTTTCCCGTGGGATATATTTTCAATTTTTCAGCTATTTGTCATTCTATCCTATCATAAACTCAAAGAGGTATATTAGGTATAGTATATATATATGTACTCCCCGTCGCATCTCCCAAAAAAGCCAAAAAAAAAAAAAACACACTATTCAGTCAGCCTAGCCTAGATATTTAATAGCATGCCAATCATATGCGAAAACCGCCATAAATCAATACCTAAACCAATTCGCCATGCAACTTACTTTTTTCATATACCCAGCAAAGTCGTCGTCGTTATAAAGGCGTAAAGACCATAAAAAAAGACGTAAATGATAATATAATAATAATATAATATCTCAGTATTCCCCCCTCCCATTCGCGAACCCGCTCGGCGACACCTCCCTCTTCCGCCCGAGCCGCCGGGACTGCAGGCCGACGTAGGCGACGAGGCCAACGCCGATGACGAGGCCGAGGGCGAGCAGGAGGAGGTTGACGGGGACGGGGTCGCCGCGGAAGGTGCGGTGGAAGAGGTAGTCGAGGGCGCTCTGGCTGAAGTTGAGCAGGCCGGAGAGGCAGATGATGGTGCCGTAGACCTTGCCGAAGGTCCGGAAGCCGAACACCTTGGCGCTGTAGTCGCTGACCGCCGTGTAGTAGAAGGGCCGGTACAGGACGAACAGCGCCACGTTGGCGTACGCCGCCCACGCGTACGGCAGCACCCCCAGGACCCCGATCGTCGTCGCCACCGCCACCAGCGTCGCGAGCACCGCCGCCGTGCTCGTGCGGTCCAGGATGATCCCGATGAAAGGGATCGAGACGATGCCGCCGAGCGGGAGCGCCAGGTCGAAGAAGTTGTTGATCTCGACGGCCTTTTCTAGCGAGCCGAATATGGCCTCGTATTGCGGCCGGATGGTGGCGACGAAGTAGTTGATTCGCGTCATCTGCACCACGGTGAACAGGCATATGAGCACGAACCAAGGCGAGCAGATCTGCTCCCACGCCGTGCGGTTATGCATTACACCCCACACGCCGCTCTTCTCGTTCCTCGCCTCCTCGCGTTGAGCTTGCTCGTCCTTGTCCACCTTGCTAGAGCCCAGTAGCTCCTCGATGTCGTGCACAACGCTTTCGTGGTGCTCTCTTTGTTCTTCCCGAATAAGCGCCGTCTGCTCGTCCACCTGATCATCAGCATCTATCACGTCCGACGCGTCAGCCGGATCGGGAAAGGCAGGTGTCTCGATCTCTTCGATCATCTCTCCCACGGTCTTGTATGACTGCTTGGGGAGTATTGTCAGCTGGAAGATTAGTATCAGTACCGGCACTATAAGGTACACAAGGAAAAATCGGTGGTGTCCGAAACTACCGCCGGTCTTGCTATAAATAATACGGTAGACGAGGAACAGGGCGCTCGAGGCATCGAACGCGCCTGTAAGTAATGCGAGAATAAGACCCGAGTGCCGGGGGAAAGCATTGGATAATTGGAACGAAGATATATAGGTAAATGGACCGCCTAAGGCGAGGAATAGGTAGCCGAAGAGGAAAGCATCAAAAGGCAAGCTCTTAGCAAAGGACATGCACAGCGCGCCGATACTAAGAAACAGAGCACCTATGACACCGCAGACTCGAGGACCATAGTGGTCTAGAATAGCACCCACGGGAAGGGCAGCAACGTTGGTGGCAACGGCGGCAACAGTGAACATGAGATTTAGATGAATTTCCACGCAGGTGTCCCCGCCATTACATATATCTTGATATGCGCCCTCCTTCTTCAGCACTGGTTTCAACGCAGCGTATCCGAACACGATCCCAGCAGCGAAGAGGCAGAACACGACCATAATAATAACTTGAACTAAACGCCAAGCCCGTACGTATTAGCTGCCTATACAACCTTGGCACTTCTGGTCACGAGTAGTATCTAGGATATATGGATAGGTTACTCACGTATTCGCTCCCATCGAGGCACCTCAAAGGCCCCTCGGGACTGGCCGAGGTGAAGACGGCCATTATCTTCGTCTTCGAAGACGGGGTTCCACGACTCTGGCAGCGGGTTGAAGGTGAGTTTTCTCGCCCTCTCGGAGGCAGCAACCGAGGACGCAGAACCCCGCCGCGACCTGCGGCCCTCGGTAGGAACAATGACGAACGCCTCGAGGGAACCAACCCGTTGCAGAGACATGGCAGGTTAGTTATTTATTATTATTTATTATTACTAAATAAATAAAACGAAATGAAAAAGAAACTAGTGCAACGATGGTAATCAAAATTCTAAAGAGAGTTTAAGAAAAAAAACATTAAGAGGAAAACAAAATAAAAGAAAGGAAATGTCGGGATACTTATCCCATGACGGGATCGACGTTGGATCGAGCATAAACCTTACAAGAGCATACATAAAAGCTAAAAGCCACAGAGAAAACCAATCTATGAGAGGGAGCTAGGCTAGCTGGGCTTAGCGCACGAGCCTAAACAAGGTGGGGTCAGGTCAGAAGGTCATTCGCCAATGCTCCGAGCTTTTCTTTTTTTCAAGTTAATCGGAGCCGTTCAAGGTCCGGCCGTTGGAGCAAAAGGGATGCACAGATTTGAGAGAGAGCAGAGAGAAAAAAAAAAAAAAAAAAAAAAAAAAAGGTGAGATTTGACGTTATTATGTGCCAAGCCTTGCAAGCTTGCCGCGGGGAAAAGCCCCGTTACAACCCGGACGAAACAAGCGAGGGACGAGGGGACGCTTCAAATGCTTCCTCCAATAACCAGCTTGCCGCAAGCCGCAAAAGCTGCAATATGCCATTTCTTGGCCGGATGAGCTATGAAAAAAAGAAACCGCGCAAACCTTGAGCGACGTCGGGTGTGGCGCCGACCGGACTTTATAGCAGGTACACTTCAAGAAAAAAAAAAAGAAAAAAAAAACATCTACAATCAGATATCGCATCGCATCGCATCGCATCGCATCGCACCGCATCGTAATGACGCAATTTGTTTATAGGGGTTATATATTTACGTGAGCGCCGCCGGGCCTTTCCACGCTTACCCATTGTCAGCACTTCAAATCGACCGCCGACATGATCCTCCTAGTTTTATTCCTTTTAAATCAACACACAAAACGATACCTAATCTAGGTCGGAGAAGTTTCATTGGCCCTACCTAGGTACCTAACCTATGTATTATAGAGGTTTTCACTAGCCTTACCCTTCCATTACTCATATCCCCTCAGCCCTACGAAGTAAAAACCGAAGGTTAGGTACCTCTAGTATTACTAGCTAGGTAAGCAGCACATGTGGGTGTGGATCGAGAAGCTAACGAAGAGCCTCAAACGGCGAGATCCATTAGGTTAGGTACAATACCTTTAACCGAGGCTGCAGTTGGTAGTATAAGCATGGACATGTCTATGTTAGCATACCTGTAGTTAGTAGTATAAATCTTATCTTTTACTCTCGCTTACTGAAATAGAAAAAAAAGAAGTGTTTATATGATAACAATACTAAGAAGCTCCTCATGTTCAAAGCACATCTTATATTAAATTTTCGGCTTTAAAACTATGTATAAATAATTATTTTGCAATATAACACCAAGAAAATAACGCAAAGGACAGGATACCTTAGGTAGATTGCCAAGAGATATTGCAGAGATGACACAGGAGCTGGAAAAAGACAAATAGAATTGACTTGTTTTTAAACGAGATCTTCATTCTCTGTGCACAACTTCCTCCCTCCTTTAACCGCGTCCAATGACCATGACTGCAGAATATCCTTCCCGAGATCCGTTTAACCACACCTCGCCACCCCGCTCCTCCTCCATGACTCCTATCCACTATAGTTTTGGCCTGGTAAGGAATAACCCTTCAGGTGCGAACTCTGTCGAGAGAAATCTAGTCGAAGGCTCTCTACAGAATACATCGGGGCGAGTAAATATATAGGGATATATCAACTATTGCATCAAATCATGGTCTCTGAGCGGCCATCTCGAAATGTTGCTAAACGTCTTGTGGCTCCCCATCTCCCGCACGAACCATCCCCGTCTACCTGCGATTAAAATTGAAGACAGCGGAAGTCCGGCGTAACATAACCCATACAGCCAAAAATATACACAATAAAAATTAGATTGGTCACATCGCCCAGGTGACAAAACACGCCTCTAATGTCATGTCGTACCGAGGCAAAAAATATGGCAGGTATCCATTAGAAAGCAATATAAAACCCAGTCCAGTATGACAGAAAACAACCTCCCACTCTCGCCCGCTTAAGCGTCGCTAAACGTAACGACGGCCTTGCCACCGCTGGGGATGGTGGTCTATACCAGTTAGCCAAATACATAGATTGAATATAGATGGATCGACTTACCGTGCATCCACTGTCACCAACGGCGTATGCGCCATCCTTGAAGTAGCAAGGAATGCTAACATCACCAGTAATGTTGATGTTCATCTTAGGCTTAGCACTGCTAGTAGGCGTATTCGGGAACAGGGAGATATAGGTGTTGCCATCGCTAGACTTGCCAACACCGAGAATAGTGGGGGCCCAGTTACCGCACTCATCGTGATCCTCAGAGCAGTCCCAAACACATCCATCCTCGACCGAGACACCAGGCTGGTTGACATAGTATTGCAGGGTGGTGGGCTTGTTGTCCCAGTGGTAGTAGTCAGCGGAGTCAACGTTGGCCAGCTGGCGGACGGCGCCAGGCTGTGCGTCCACGGGGATGACCATAGCTTCGATACCGGGGTAGTCAGTACGGCAGATAGCCACATTCTTTGACATCTTGTTGTTGATGGTGATACCAGGAACACCTGGTTCGCACAGAGTCTTAACTTCGGGGCGGGTAAGTTCGAGGTAACCGTCAGGGTTGCAGTACAAACCACCCACAGACTGTCTAGTGCTTCCCTGAGCCGAGGGCCATTGCGACTTGACATATCCTTCGGGGCAAGCGTAGGAGTAGAATCCAGTCTTCTTGCTCATTCCCTTCACGCCAGTCTCGATGAAGCTGATAGAAAGGTCACCAAACTTATAGTTGGGAGTGAACTGAAGCCCACTCCATCCGCCGAGGCCAAGCCAGCTGAGGGGGACGGCGCCGTACTCCTCGGGGAAGTGGTCGCACTTGATCTTTCCATCAGGGAATTCAGCATCGATGCCGGTAGCATAGCCGGTAGAGCTAGAACTCGAAGAGGTAGCGGCAGGGGCGGAAGAAGTCGTAGTGGGAGGAGCAGAGCTTGAGGTGGATTCCGAGCTTGAGGTGACCTTTTCGATGAAGACCGCATCGCTATTGGAGGTGGAGCTGCTAGTAACGGCAGGCGGAGGAGGAGGGGTGAAAGTAGGAGTAGTCTCGCCAACAACGACATAGAGACCCTTGTCCAAACCATCCTTAGCCTGGTCGGCACCGACCACCTCGTCGCCTAGCAGGTACTGGGTGACGGTAGCGGGAACATAAGTAGTCTCGACCTCGCGCTTCTCAGCCGGAGCGTTCTTCTTGTGATGATGGTGATGGTGGTGGGGCTGGGCAGCGGCACCAGCAGCAAAGGATGCCGCGACGGCAAGGTTCAAGACAACAGCCTTCATGGTGGAGTTTTCTGCTGGTTAATACTTTGCAATTGATATCAGGTTCGATGTGTGTATCTTGAAATCGCAAATCTGGGTAGAACCATTGTCAGCGCAACTGCAAGTGGAGAAATGATTGTCGCATCCAGCATCCAGCGTCCAGTATCCAGTATCCAGTACTGTATACTCGAGGGATGACAGCGCTTGGGAAATCAAAGGGAAAGTTTCCGTGTCACAATATTGTACGAATGTAGCAAGTGGTAATGTAATTCAGGTTGTGTACTCTGTGACAAAGCGACGATGCAATTCCACACATTGATTGGCACTTACCGATTGAGTTGGTGAGATGTTAAGCAAATTTCGTCAGTTGCTGATCGGTATAATGGCTGTAGACAAGGAATGCCAAGTATTAGATTGTTTATGTTTGTTTGGTTTTTGATCGTATCGCGGCGTATGTAAACGAGCGTAATTGCGGTCCCAAAGGAATGTGGTAGAGAGTGGATTGACCTCTCAGTTGGACGACGGGGCGATAGAGAAGGAAACAATAAAAAGATTCACAAGAGATGGAGGGAGAAAGGGTGAAATTAATTGTTTGCAGGGAGACAGGAGGTTTAGGGGGGAAAGCAGGTACAGGCGGTACAACTTACAAGACAAGCTAGGTAGGTACATAGTACGTACAGACGTCCTGGCCTTCCTCGGGGTGACCAAGATCCATCCAATGGTATAAGAGCGCTAACCAGAACTAACTAGAACTAACCAGGACGGGAGAGAAGTGGCAGGGTAACCGCATGAGAAGATGGCCAATGCTTGACCGACAATTCCCACTTGCATGCCCACTACTGCAAGGTACGGCGCACTAATTCGATTCCTACTGAAATTACCGAGACTTTCAGCATGGCCGGCATGGTCAGTGCAGCCACGCCTGCAGGGATTGAACATATAGGGCAAATTTGACCGCGGGTTGTATCACGCACCATTGGATTTCTGGGACTATCTTCCCACCATTTTCGCGGGCATGGATAGCATCATTACACCTAAAGGCTAAGCAACGTGCCGCCTAGCAGCTCCACTGACTACAAAATCAAGTTTAAAAGTTGCTCGTGTGGCTATGCTGCCCAGTACTCGGCATCATCATCCATCTCATCAGCTCATAAAAAATAAAAATAAAAATACAATCCACGTTTCTTTATCATTGGCAATGAGGAATACGAACTTTTCACGATGGAGAACTTCATGGCTCGTGGCCATGGCCGAGCAAATTATCAGAGCAAGGACGCAAATTAATGATGATAGCAGCGTTGTTATTATCAAGGTATTGTACACGTAGTAAAAACAGCCCTTCATATTCCGTGTTTTTAAGGGGTCATATTTCCTTCTCTTCCTCTTGAACTACTCCTTCATAAACAAATACTTGGCTGCTCTCTTCATCCACATATTTCAATACCAGAATGACCAATAGTCAATTATTCGCGTCTTACTATTATCACACTAGTACAAACCAGATATCGTAATGTACCTAGTATATCACTAAGATTTACTAAGTTGCCACGGGTAATTAATTCAGGCAAGGCATATTGAACAGCAGTATTCCGTACTGATTCAACAAAGAGCGGAAAGGAGCAAGATGTACGAATCGTAAATAAGAAAAAGAAGGCTTCCACGATTGTGGGTAAATAAATAATTAGGTGGACTAACAACTCGATCCTGATCCAGATCTCCTTCGCACATGCCACTTGTGGATGGATTGCGCGTATGTCCCTTGCTTTTGATTGCTGCAATTTCGGCATGGGTGATGAGGCGTATCTTGTCTCTTACTGGCTAGAATTTCTCTGACGGTTATCCCCTTTCTCTCTGGCAAATCGATCCACTGACTGGTCTCCATTCCATGAAGTTCATCCCGTCATCCACGTTGTTTCTTTGGGACCTCCATCGATACACGCAAAAGTTGATAAGCGCCTTGTGGAACCTTGACAACGCCGATCGGTGAAACCGCTTGAACGCTATCGTCGCCATTGCCATGTGGGGATGTCTACAAATCAACGGTTCGATAGACCATTAATGCTCTCAACTCCCTTACCTTCGAGGCCAAAGTTCGATACGAACTTTCATTCAACCACCAAAAGCGCGGTAATTATAACAGACTCTATTTATAGTATTGCCTATCGCCCATACGTTTGTCATGTGAAGGCCGTCATAGCCAGACCGGACTATCTCAATCCATGCATACTTTAACTTGACCTCAACATAACCCCTGAGTTTATGTAGGAGTTCACCTATTGAGACATTCGGAACAAAGACTTTCAATGCCCATGGTTCGAGCTTCCAATAGTGAGGTAGGTTCAAATTTCCTTATGAAAGGATCAAGTTATTTGTTTCCATACTTCCTGTCGTATTATTCGTCGAGATTCCAAACGTCCCATCAGCAGTAGATACCTATCATACCAGGCAAGCGGATTTGAAACATGCTCAAAAGACCTCTGGGGCCTTGGCACCTTCAAAAATTATTTCTGCCAACGCTCAAATGGAATAGTAAAACAGTACTGCGAGACTTGCTTCTACAGCTGGCTTAGGTACTATAGGAGCAGAGGTTAGATATATATTGCGTAATGTTACCTGCGCACATGAGCCATGTGTACCCTACATATATCTCATGCAGGTTTCCGTCATGGGCTTATTTTACTGCCGGTACCCATAGAGTGAACTTAGCTCCCAATTCTCGGACACTTGAAGCTTCTGGAGTGATGTAGGAAACGAGTATGTCCTCGAATGCCAGAAGGGTACTGTCTTGACAGCTTAGGAATAAAGTTTATCTGATTGATATACTTGTAATCACACCCAGTATAGGTAGATATCTTAGGTTAATACATTATGACTGCCTAGTCAAGTGCTTTTAGAAACTCGAGCAAAGTCCCTTACGCTGTGCTATACCTTTATATTAAAAGTGGCATGATGTTGGAATGGCCAGCAATAGGTATACATGTCATCAACTATATCCAAGGTTTGACTCAAGTGTGCTTAACGCCAATGCTCTGGCCTAGGTACCCTAGGTTAAAACAAGTGATTTCACCCAGGAGTGAAAGCGAAAGGACTGCGAGGTGAGAACACGCTTATTAATGGGATGTATCGATGCAATATGGAGATATTTGCCTTGACCCCAATAGCCTAAAACAACCTATGGGATCATCCCAACCACTATGCTTCCTTAAGTCTTTATACATCAGCAATCTTCCTCATCTGAACTCCCATACATTAACTAACCACAAGTGCTCCGCACCATTCTGCGCGAACCGGTCTAGAACTGCCTAGCATCACTTTATCGGGCGTATAGGTGCGGATTATGACAAATGTACTACTGCATACTATGTATGTAGATAGGAGGTATGTATGTCGTAGATCCCCTTTAGCGTCCAAGTTTTCCATTCATATAGCTATCAAGGTTAAAGCCATATGTTGTAAGACCATAAGTCTTCGCTATTACCTAAACCATTTACGCACATTAGAGGTCTATATAATTTTCAAGATGGAGTATCTATATATAGGAGGAAAACTAAGCAAACGAGCTTCTTTCAAAGTGGAACATATAAGTAAACTACTATATTATAATTATTAGATAAGTTTACCAAGTATGAAGGCGCTTATAACTACCTGAGGTACTTAGATAGCCTTTATAAATTCTCTTATGGAAGCCTTTCTTATTCAAGTTTATACTGTTCTAAGTTGTCACCTACTTCCAGACTTCATCTCCGCAATAAGTATCATATCAACTAACTTTACCAGCTAGTCTAGGTACACTAGACGAAGGATATATTCGAGCTAGGCTTCCTAAATTTAGCTGCAGCTTCTATTCGACAACATACCGTATGCCTATAAGTAAGTACATGGTCCAAACAACAGGTGTAGGTGGCTGGAAAATATGTAAGCGCCATGGGATATGCTAATAGCCAAAGTAGACTCATAGGGAGTGAAGTTTGAAATGATACCTATTCAACACCAATTGTAGACAAGTATGATGTTAAAAGCACTGGGGAATACAAGAGCATGTCTCCCGTTATAAGTACTTTCCTGTATACAGCCTTCTAACATCGTCGGCATTATTAAGCTTCCGCCGGCTTCTAACAAGGTACGTACTAAGTTGATGGCACATATCTCAAGCAACTTCGTGCTCGGTGGCTTGCCTGGCAGCAGCTCAAAGCCAAGGTCAAGTTGAGCACACCAAAGGAAAAGGACTTCGTCTCATTCCCGATAAACTCGGGGGTTATACACTACGATTAGCTACCTCCTTAAGATAAAGACTACATACCTAGGTACCCATGCCCCATTGCTAATTCAAATATATATGGTCGGTACGGGATTGGCTGATAAAATCTACAACTTCACATATCACCATATCTTTAACACTGGCTCTAAGGATCGTTGGTCGTATATTCGGGTACCTAAGGTATCTGCGTTTCTGGCGAGGAGCTACCCGACTAGGTACCTACTCATACATCAGCGCTACCCCTACGGCATCCTGATATAACTATTACTCTTAACTACGAAACATACTCGCGGACTTGGAATCTTCAAGTTCACCGATATGTATTGGACTGTGTTGTCACCAACGTACAACGAACTTGAGCACTGCCCTTGGTACCCGGAGGTTCCCGAGGAAGGTAGTTGTTCTAGTATAACCTCTCCTCTACCTACCCAGTAGGCGGGCTTGAAACATACCTAATCGATGGGATATCTCTTAGAGCCTTGTGGATATGCTTAGCTTCCAAGCGTAAGGAAAACATAGAATGTTTCGATACTGAGAAGGATATATCTCCTCTCGCTAGGTGATGTTTTTCGCAAGAGCTTAATATTGAACTAGGTACAGCTCTTCCAGAATGCCACAATCTGTAGCTCACGTCGCAATGGCTCTATTGAGATAACACCGGAAGCCATGTGCCACTATTGGATTGCCTACTGGCTACGGTATAAAGCGAAGGCAAGTATGTTGTCTCTGTTGATCTATAGGCACTTGTACCTGTCCACGATATAGCCTAAACGGCAACACGAACAACTGATTACGAGACAAGACGTCTTGAATCATTAGTAAGCGAAGATGGATTGGTTGATCTGATATTGCGTGATTCGACGTCTCGTCACACTCACGATACATAACGTACGAGCACATAAAGGGTGCTATAATATGGACATACATCACCCTGGGCAACGGACGAAAGATCTGAATATGGATGGAGATTTAACTCTCTCCGAACCTAGAGCACTCTAGCAACTTGTTCCTATATCTTGTTTGGGCGGCTGCTGATACTACGTTCCGTATCTCTGGTATGGTGTTTAAGGCGGCTAATCCTAGAAGTTGGCCCCCTTAAAAGAGCCATGCTGTTATTTTACGTGTTCTTTATCTCTAGACTTTCATGAGAATAGGTATAGCAAGGGTTGTAGCAAGGGTTGAAGCAATGGGAGTTGCCGGTTTGAAAACTGGGATTAAGGCTTATAAACTGCGGGGAAGCTTTGCCAAAAAAGATCGGTCGGCGTTCCTTAAAAGGACAGTTAGAGGCAGCTGGAGCTATTATAGCATGTCTATTATTGGGCGGTCAGCGGCATTCTAGGGTATAAGAGTATCGACGACGGGGAAATGCTATAGCAGAAGTTAGAAGATCGTAGAATATGAATATTTCAATTTAAGATCTATATTCTATTATAGTCCTACTGAAGTATGATAGGATATAATGGCGCTTTATGACTGTAGATATCTCGATTCTGTATGATTCCTGAGGTAAGGGAAATTCGGCTCACGAAGAGGTCGGATAAGACGTGGATTTCGGGACACACCGTCGATTGCCGACTTCGTCTAGGGCACATAAACATGAAGTGTCAATATTTCCTATATTTCCTGTAATATAGGTGTTATGCCTGTAACTGCATTGGACGGTGACCAAAGTCGGGTTGGCACATAGCAGATCATAACTGGACGCTATCCGCTTTTGAGGCTCAGTGTTACATCCTTTGGAGTAAGTCTTTGCCGAGCAGGGCTAGAGGTGACGTTCTTGAATGTTATGTCTGTACTGGGCGCCGCATCGCGAGATAGCTTAGATTAGGTACCTACTGTATTCCGTAGTGTACGTTGCTTTTTCTTTTTCTTTTTCTTTTCTTTTTTTCTCAGCCTGCCGTCTGAGTTGCCGTAAGACTTATCTTCAAGATAGTTTTGTTGAACGGCCCAAACAGGTGGTTGGCTCCATTATCACGAGCATTGATGATCCGTGGAGTTCTCCCAACTGGGACGGGACTAGTGGAGTATTTGACCGCTTTTGGCGATTGAAGATAGACTTGGCGTCTGTGGGGTTACAATGTAGTTGTGTGTGTCTAGGTATGTGTGTTATTGCAGGTTATGGGTGACGGGGTTGCATAGGTAGGTATAATGACGAGGATTTGCTGGCTTGACACCAACACCTGGTAATATTTTTCACTGCTTAGGTAGTACTTGTATAGCGAAGTTGAATGGGTTAGAATGGGATATTGTATTGTAGGCAAATGTAAACGTAGAGAAATTTGGGGGTGGGCTGACTGGCCGAGGCTTAGGGAAGGTTAGGACCTGATGAACTTCAGCCAGCCAGCCCGTCTGCCTGCCTGCAGGTGCCTGCTTAGAAGATGAGAAATACTAGTAGTGTACCTACTATTAAAGGAAAGAGACGGCAACTGCCAACAACATCATCTCAGGCGGTACTCCACCAGGTACATAACTACACTACCTAATACCTCATGTAACTGATATAAATACACTACGTCGACAGAATGAGAACAATGCATAAGCATCTTAAGTTATATAAGCAAGTAATTAACTAGTATATACTTGAGCTTATGGAGTTTTTTCTTTTTTCTTTATAGCTGAAATGTAGTTGGCCTATATTCATGTCAAAAACAGATTGGTCAGATTTGTAATATAAAATCTGCCGCGGAGACACCTGGCCGTGCAGCGGTGATGCCTACAACGGATGTACTTCATACTCTACGTACTGTATACCTATAGCTAGGTAAACTAGAAATGCATTTAGCATTATATGCTTAGCGTATAATGCCGTATAATGCGATATAATACGTATAATAAAAAGTATTATACGCATAATAAAATACAAATACTTAATTATTCGGCACGTTAATATTAAAAAAAATTATATATATTTTATATTAATTAAATTTAATTTTAAGTAAATATAATTTTTTATATAATATTTATAAGTAATTTTTTTTAATTTTAATATTTTAAAAATTTAATTAATATAATATTATATTATACGCATTATATGTATTTTTAAAGTAAATAAATATTTAAAAATGCCGATTATATTTTTTTTTAATTTAAAATTAATAATGTTATTAGCTTAAGTAAATTAAATTAACCACGAACGTTTTTAAAAATTACTTGTTAATTATTTTTACCAGTCCCAATCAAATACAGTAGAGGTACATATCCCGTTTTATCAGTTTGGAACCTTAGGACCTTCACCTAAAAGTTGTGAAAGATACCTTTAGAAGGCACCTAAGCTTTAAGCGGGAATCCGGAACTTTAATAGGTTTTTAAAAATTCAATAAGAAATAAACGCCATTACTCCGTATTTACCTGACGAATACCATTGTCTTAGATGTCCGGGATGTTTAAATTTGTATAATGCTCGATCTTTGTTCTTTACTAATAATTCTTAAAACTTTTTGTTCCATAATTGGCCAAGCCTATCTAAGGTGTGTGCACCTCTTACACTACCTCAGTTCTCGTACATTAGGTACTTAAAGTATATTTAGGCGAATTACGCATTAAACAAACTCTCTACAGAATGCAGTATGCACTCTGATGATGACTAGTGGAGGTTGTACTGCCACACCCACATGCTCGCTACCTATCTTAGGTACATTATCACATACAGCCCTACAGCGACATTTTTACATGTACCTTAGGTATGGTTAAGGTAAGTGATATAAGCTTCTATATGTGCATTTACCCACATATAGCAGCACACTTGATCATCATCAAAAGTTGATGGGTAGTAATATTATTATCTGTTATGAGTTTTCTTAGATTCTAACTATCACATTTTATATAAGCTTACAAAATGTATGTGGAGGTGAGGTAATGTTTTTCTCTCGGTGTTTGTAAGTTGTAACTATTGAGAGCGTCTGCATGCACTGTACTTAGTTGGGTGAATACTGTATTGTATAGTAGGTACCTAACGTCATCCGTCACGGCATACAAATACCTAAGCGATACCTAGAGGCTACAGTGCGGGAATGACCAAGCTGAACCAAACCAAAATAATAAGGTTCCAACACGAATCAGCTCCAGTGCCAATAAAAATAAACTGGAACTTGCCGCCACCTCCGCCTCTTTTTTTTCTCTTATGTTCTCAGTCCTGCCACTGCCACCTGCGCCTGCACCACCACAATTTGATGCTCCCCCCAAGCACTTTTTTTCCTGCTCATCCACAACCTACCATCTCGTCTTTGCGGCTCAGTCGTCCACTTACACACTGTTGACCTGCCGAATCTCTACCCGCGCAACTCAGTGCAATTGTATCGTCATTAACCATCTTTTGGCGGCGAAAATTACCAAGAGAAATAACGTATCCCTAGGTTGATACGGTTATCACTCATTTGTACTAAAGAGAGAGAAAAAAAATAAGAAAAAAAAATCACCAAAAAAGATCAGCATTTGTCAACGCGCCTTGCCGCGATCATCAACAACACCATCAATTCATAGCAGCAGCCACGTCCTCCAGCCACACATCCAGCCTTACTATCCATCAAGCTCAACGATGCGTCGTTGATGCGCCCAAGCTTCCTTCGCGTCTCTTCTACGTCGATACCGAGTTATTTTTTCGTGGGGAAATCAATCGTGTTCTTGGTAATCCTTAACCGATCTTATGGCGTCCGAGAAAGGTCCCGTCGCGACGGAAGCCCCGCCCTTTTCATCTAATACCTCCCAACCTACGATTCCCTCCGATCCTGTTTCTGTCGAGACCTTAACCGCTGAAGCTACTCGCGCGACCCAGTCGCTTAAAAGACAGCGTGAATCTTCTCCTATCTCGCCATCTTCGGCATTATCAGCACTCCACCGCGAACTATCGCCAAGTAAAGCAGCTAGGCTGATTGGGTCGTCGAGATTTTCTCCTACGCCCTTAACTGGAGCTGAGGAGGAACGACGAAGAGAAGAAGAGCAGTTTAAGATACAAGTTTCTGGCGCAGGCGATAATCCTGCTTTAAGGGCCCAATCTGCATTATTATCTGCAAGTGCTCTCGCCATGAGCCGGCCTCAGGAAGCTCCCCAGGACGTGGCCCAGGAATTACCTCAAGATATTCCCCAGGATATTCCCCAGGAATCTAATCAGGAAGCTCCCGAAACTGCTCCTCAGGCTGAAGATGTGCAGCCTGCGCCTCCTCCCGTTTCTATACCGCTTCCCGACGCCCAAAATTCCGAACCAAAGCCTGATGATATAAGTCCTCAAAGCGCGACTAGCTTGGGAAGCTTAGGCGGCGGACCTGGCGCACATGTGACGACTAGTCCTGGGCCTATGGAGCTTGACGGACGCCACGACCATCCGGGCTTTGGAACACAACCACCGGCTCCAATGGAAGACAAAGGTGTCACTTCGTTATCGTATCCCGGTGTCCTTCCCCCGACCAACATGCCAGCCCCTCCGGCTCGGGGCATGAGCATGCCCATGACACCGAACCAGCAAGGCGGACCACGCTCGCCGAATTCGAAAAAGCACAAGTGCCCGTATTGCGAGACGGAGTTTACACGACACCACAATCTCAAGAGTCATCTTCTGACTCATAGTCAAGAAAAGCCGTATGTTTGTCAAACGTGTTCGATGCGTTTCCGTCGTTTGCACGATCTTAAGCGGCACACTAAGTTGCATACCGGGGAGAAACCGCATGTTTGTCCAAAGTGCGACCGGAAATTTGCGCGCGGTGATGCTTTGGCGCGGCATAGCAAAGGCCCTGGCGGTTGTGTGGGTCGTCGGAGTAGCTTGGGAAGCTTTCTCGGAGAAGAAGAGGTGGACGGTTCAAGCCATATTGGGGGCGATGATTCTGCGATGACTGGTGTCGTATATGATGGTTCCAACGAAGGTGAGTTAACGGAGGAAGAGAGGCGCCGTCTTAGTTTACCCAGCATAAAAGCTCAGCATGTTCAAGGTAACCAAACACTACTCGAACTCTACGTTTCACCTTTTTTAACACCTCAACCTTCAGGGTCTGCTACGGGTCGACTCTATCCACCCAATGTGGATCGTGGCTCCGGAAGTTCGAATGCGTCCCAGACTCCCGGTACCAGCATCTCGTCTCTTCCTGTTGGTGCTAGTAACCCAGCCATGTACGCCCAAAGCGCCATGACGGAGAGTCCTAAACCCTTAAGTCCCTCTGGCGGACAGGGTCATGACTCTGCAAATATTAACAGACAGCGTTCGCCGAGTCTGACGGCGCAGTTCCAGCAGCAGCAGCAGCAGCACTTCAACCGTCATCAGTCAGATCGACACACACCTCCAGGTTTGTACAGCCCAGAGTCTCGTATTGTGCATCTTCATACTGAAAATGTCGAAGTGCCTGGATTTTCTGCAGTTGATGCAGCTAGATACGCGGCCTCGGCGGGAGCTATACAAAGCTCTACACCTGCTTCTCAGTCTGCGTCTGGGAATTCGGGCCAGCAGATGGCCACCGGCTCTGGGGTTTCTCATCATGCAACTAATGGTCCTGGGCAAAATGCTGGCAGCGGTGATAGCACAAGCAACAACATATTTGCTACCGACCAGGGCATATGGGCTTACATCCACGGACTTGAGGAGCAAGTGAGACAGCTGAACGAACGTGTCC
The DNA here is from genome assembly GCF_022478825.1 of Daldinia caldariorum. Lineage (NCBI taxonomy): Eukaryota > Fungi > Ascomycota > Sordariomycetes > Xylariales > Hypoxylaceae > Daldinia > Daldinia caldariorum. The sequence goes on along the minus strand of NW_025953042.1, from coordinate 1,005,128 downwards.
AAGCTATGGAAGCAACGGGGAGGTCTCAGGAAGAGAAGATTACGTACCTGACGAACGAGATGACGGCTCTTCGGGGCGAAGGCGAAATAAAGGCAGATGTGGCCGACAAGGGCAGCTGAACTGATGATTCTAATCAAAGATCATGGCATTATGAAGTGGGAGACACAGCCGAGCGAAAAAGTTTGTTGTGTATGGCATGGTGCGTATGATGGATGGATTTGAGAGCTACGCAAGCTACGCATCTGATTCTTTTACGGTCACTGCTTTGGCCGTTTGCCGCGGACGTAGGCCTGTTGTTTTAAGGGAAGGCGTTGATGGAGTTTTCAAGTTGCCTACGAAAAGCAGGGTTCATTTTAGCCCATGGTCTTTTAACGACTTACTTCAGGTCTTTCGCTATTCTCTATTTGGTGATATCCCTACGGGCTATTTTCGGACTGGGAATCAGGTGGACTTGTCGCAGACGTAGTTCTGCATCGTCCATCACCGTGTCTATGTATTATTATATACTAGTGCAGATAGAGGCCTCGAGGCAAGGCAATAAAAAAAGACAAAGCCGTCGCTATATTAATGCATCGTATTGAACAGCTATCTGCTTAATATTTATCTGAGGTACATATCCTGTACGGTTGTGAGGCCCGTAGGTTTACGTTACAGATCCTTTCGGTCTTGACTGATCAAGAATATCTTGATATGATGGCGGTACTATAGATGAAAGAAGACCTAAAGCAATGACTTCCAGAATAGAGCAAGGTATGGACATGTGTAGGTTCAAGTTGGTGTTACATGTATTGATGTATGTACATACATAATGTACATTTGAAGTATGGTATACGGTTAAGCCACACACCGCCATAACTTCCCCCACTTGGCACCAGTCATTTATCAAGTACAAATTGGCCCGTGCGCACGACTTGGGGCCACAACCCTCACACAAAAAATTCCTGTAATCGAAGTCGGGGCTAGCGCAGGCCAAACCTAAGCGAAGCGCTTTGAACGCAAATTATCCACTAGAGAGAACTTCAACAAACCCCCCGCCCATCTCCAAATCCAATTTCGCTTTTCGACAGCGACAAACCCACCACTCGATCAGCGGAAGATCCTTTTTCTTGAGACCATCCATCAAATTCCCCTCGACCGCAATCATGGCTGACGACCCGGACTACGTACGTTTTTTCATCACCTATTTTTGCTCCTACCTTGTGGACAGAGAGAGAGAAAAAAAGAAAAAAAAGAGAGAGAGAGAGGGAGATGGGATAGCCGATTAAATTAAGATTGATGAGAACTTTGCGACTGACTTTTGGATTGCGCAGAACGCTGAGGAGGCCGCCGAGCTCAAGAAGAGAAGACAGTTCCGCAAGTTTTCTTACCGAGGAATTGACCTTGACGCGTACGTTATTTTATTTTATTTTCCCCCTACAATCGGAAATCCATATATATGGAAATACGAATTACCTTGCCTAGTAGCGAATTCCTATTTTGAATGCGGGGGGATGGATGGATGGATGATGCTTATGCATTCCATATATTTATTTTTTTCCCCTAGAAGCTAACACATGATTTTTTTTCGATGAATATAGCCTGCTCGACCTCAGCTCCGAGCAGCTCCGCGATGTCGTCCACGCCCGTGCCCGCCGCCGGATCAACCGAGGTCTGAAGCGCAAGCCCATGGGTCTGATCAAGAAGCTGCGCAAGGCCAAGCAGGAGGCCAAGCCCAACGAGAAGCCCGACCTCGTCAAGACGCACCTCCGAGACATGATCGTCGTCCCCGAGATGATCGGCAGCGTCATCGGCATCTACTCCGGAAAGGAGTTCAACCAGGTCGAAATCCGACCCGAGATGGTCGGCCACTACCTCGGCGAATTCTCTATCTCATAGTACGTTTTTTCCCCTTTTCTATCTCATCCCTAATGCATCCGAGAAGGAGGATATACATGTATGTGTAGTATATGTGTCTGCGCGGATGGCTAACAAGTCCTACAGCAAGCCCGTCAAGCACGGTCGACCCGGTATCGGTGCTACTCACTCTTCTCGATTCATCCCTCTCAAGTAAACAACTGTCTGTCTGTGGAGAGAAGAAAAGTTGGAGGAGGAAAAGGGTTCTTTGCACTTGCATTCAATGGATTGGGCGAACGGAACGGTTCTTTCTCGGTAGATAGGCAAAAAGATGACCATCAACCGATTGCGCATGCGCTATACATGATAATGATATGAGATCAGTCTGCGCTGAAGCACATTACTACCTGTTTTTTTTTTTCCTGATGATGATGATGATGATGATGATGTGACTGCTTGTTGTTGTTGTGTGTATGTCGTAGTTATCTCGCTTTCGTCTGATAATGAAACGCATACGTACCTAACCTAACGTAAGGTACCTCATTAAGCTCTTGAAGTCATTCGTACCTAATTTAGTATAATACCATGCCATACCCAACATATCATATGAAGTATGCTAAGCTGCTAAGATGGATCAGATAATACTCGACTGTTTCCTAGTGGCGTTGTCTACCTAGGTACCTAGTATATATCTATTGACGGCCTGGGCGTTTCCTAGCATCCGTCCTGCGATGCTTTTCGGGGGAGTAATTTGATTCCCACGAAAACTTGATGATATGATACTGCTGTCTGACCTCGGTGATATATATCCTCGAAACTTATATAGATGGGGCTTTATATTAGGTACCTACATGTATATATATATATATATACATCCACGCTTTATCTCGAGAACTTTGGGTAGTTAGTTGTATGGTGCTAGATCTAGATAGATTGGGTGAGGTAGATATCTCCTTCGTGCGCTTAGTTTGGGCTGTCGACTCTTATCAAGGTGTTTGATTAGGGGAGAGGAGAGGAACATTGTTGAATAGAAATAGCGTTCGAGGAGCGTTGGTTTGGACATACCCTATTACGCTCAACTCTTCCTATACGAGTTATCTGGGATTAGATTTAGCTAGGATACGAGAAACCGTAACGAGACGAGGGCGAACGTCTTAGCAAACCAGTCTCGTAAGAAATCAAGTATTGCTCTGACAGATATTGAATCAAAACTTAAAAGAGGCGTGTTTTCGATAGCCATAGCTTGTTTGTTTGGTCTGGTTTGGTTTGGGTTTGCCAATCAGAGCCTCTCTTAGGTACTTAACCTAACCTAACCTATGTATGATATGTACATTCTGCCACGCATAACACATCATTACGTGGCGGGCGTCTGTATACATAGGATGTTCTCCTCCTCCTCTCCTCCTCCTTCTTCCCTTCTCACGACATCTACAGCTTCTGTTGCTCCTGCTGCTCCTGCGCGGCCTTGGCTCTCGCGGCCAGGAGCTTGGCCCTGCGCTCCTCCTCCGCGGCTGCCTGCTGCCGGTAGTGCTCCGTCACGTGGTCGATGTTCGCGTAGTGGCCCGCGGGGACGTTCCAGGGCGAGCCGGCGTAGAGGAGTCTGGAGGGAGGGGGAAGAGGAGGAAGGGTTGTATGTTAGCAGGGGTGGATCTGGGATGTTTTTTTTCGTATACAGAAAAGAAGAAGAAATCCTAATAGAATAGAATTCCCCAAGAAAGACCGTTGCTAGATTGACAATAATACAACACCCTAATGGGAGAAACGGGAAACGGGGGGCACGTACTCGGGCATCTTGAGCTCGACGTGGGCGCTCGTCCGCGCGTGCAGCAGCAGGTGCTTGTCGTGGGCGGCCTGGTCGATCATGTTGCTGCGCAGCGCGTTGCGCAGCTCCCAGTCGTTGAAGTAGTCGAAGTTCCGCATCCACTTGGTAAGGCTCGACTCCTCCCCGTTCGCGCCCGGCCGCGAGATCGAGTAGGCGACGTAGCTGACGGGGATCGCCGCCGCGAAGACGTAGAACGCCGTCTAAGACTCTCGGTGTGATTAGCTACTTTTTTTTTCTTTCTCTCTTCTTTATATATATATATATATATATATATATATTTGTGTTTATGGTTATTCCCCCAGGGGGGTTAGAAGAAACGTACTCCTAATCCTTCCGCGGCTTCGGGTGCGTGATGGTGGTGGTGGTCATGGCCGTGGCTGTGGCTTTCGGATGCGTAAGAACGAGAAATTCGGGGTGTCGTGATGGTAGGGTTGGGCCGCGCGCGCCGGGCTGCGCAAGCCGCTCTGGTCCGGAGAGCTTGCATCTCGGGTCGTGTGGTGTGGGATGTGAGATGCCCAATTGGCGTTCGGAATCGATGTCGTCAAGAAGTGGAAGCTTGCGATAACGAGCTTCTGGTTGTTCGGTTTAAAGACGCTGGAGAGATTGAGGCATGATTGGTGGGGGGTGTTTTGACCAATTAGGGATTGCATAATCGTAGGTAGGTATGTAAGCTCTAATGTGCTAATAGTTTTATTTTACTGTCATTTTGCACTGTATTTACGGAAGGTTTCCGAAGTACCTACACTACTATGGTAGTAGGTGACATTTCTATATTCCAATTAGCAGTGTATTAATAGTGCCAAGTGGAAGTTATTGATCTTGAATAATAGGTACCTGGGTAGTGTACAAAAAGACTTATGTAGAATTCTACTCATATTTCGATATAATTCTTCATCTTACTATTTCTCTTATCTTAGTTTCTGGGGCTTAGCTATTAATTACTTCTTGTTCGTGGCCACCTTTAGGTACCTGTTTAGCTGTTGCAAACTGTCCTAAACGAAAGACGTTGCCACATAACTCACTTACAAGACTGACTTATACAACTTATACATTAAGAGGTACCTATTTAAACTCAAGCTGAGTGACTTTACTCAATTATACCCAATTATCATCAACTTATTTATTTTTATTTATTTTATTTTTTATCTCATTACTTTTACTCAACTCAATAAATAAGATGGGACACTCATATCCGCATATCATAAAGAGAGCTGTTATTACAACTCTCCTCGCTTCATCCGCTCTCTCATTCACATACGCATCATCATCATCATCATCACCATCGCCACTACCATCGCCACTACCACCACCATCTCCTCCGGCCGAGTCGCCGTCCGCGGAGACGGAACTCATATGCCACACAGATAACCCCGCGGAATGCTACCCCAAAGTCTTCTCCGCTACGGAGGAATTCCAGACCGTCCACGACGACCAGGATCTTCCGCCTGGCTTGCACGTGCAGCTGGACATTCAGACCGGCCAGAAACAAGCTAAACTCTATAACCCCGCGGAGGACGAAAACCCGGCCCTCCAAGGCCTTCCCGTGGACCGTTCCGTAGTCGTCGTAGACCCGGAAGCACCCCCGGACAACAACAGCGACCAGCCCCGACCTCCCCCCGGCGCACCGGCCTACGAGCCCGTGGGCGTGGTCAAAGCGCCCAAGGAGAAGAACGAGGGGTTCGTCGCCGCTCTCGAGACGGTGAAGTCTTCCAGGAGCGGCGGTAACAGTAGTGCCGCCAATCCCGAAGAGCTGGGTAAAGCGCTGGAATACCTCGAGGACCTGTCCCACGACATGTACTACGGGCTGCAGATCGCCGAGGACCCCGACGCCCTGCACGCGCTGTTCTGCCTGCTCACGGCGCGCGACGACGACGACGACGGCACATCCCAAACAGAGCGCCCGATATCCCAGCGCACGGACTTCCTCGCGTCCTCCATCCTCGCCTCCGCGATCCGGAACAACAAGCCCGCGCTCCGCGCCCTCGAGAGATCGTGGGATGATCTTCTCGCCAGGACCTGTGAATCGGCAACCTCTTCTTCTTCTCCTCCTCCTCCTCCTTCGTATGATCTGAAGTCGGCGCTTTTAGTCAAGCCGACTAAGCGCTCGGCGGATAAAGGAGACGGAAAAGACAGAGGAGAAAAGGGGGAAGAAGAAGCAGAAGCAGAAGAAGCTTACGCCGCGCGCCTGCACCTCGCGGTCCTCGACGGCCTTCTCAAAAGCCCGCGCATCGCCCGGCAATTCCTCGCGGAAGACGGCATGCGACACCTGCTGTCGATGCTGCTGCGCGCCGACACGGACCCCGCCTGGGCCGCGCGCAAGGCCAAGGTCGCGCGCATCGTGTCGGACGTGTTCCTCGACGAGGACCTCGGCGCCGAGCTGGGCGTGTGGCCGGAGCCGGGCAGCGCCGCGGAGGACGCGAGCGTGTGCGCGGCCGCGGGGCCCGAGGCGCTGGGCGACGGGTGCTGGGAGTACCATCTGGAGCGCATCAGTCGGGGCCCCGAGGCCCCGGATTGGAGCGCGCCGTTGCTCGAGTTGGTTAGGCGGAGACGGGCGGAGCAGAAGAAGGGGGGGGAGGAGGAGGAGCCGGCGGCACAGCGGAGTTCGCGGGATGAGTTATGAGTTATGAATGAGTTTGGAAACAAAAGAAGAAGAAAAGAATTAAACATTAGAGATACCTCTATCACCTTGGCATAAACTATGCTTGACAAAATACCTCTTTTTTTAATCTTTTTTATTTTTATTTTTATCTTCGGTTTACCCCCTGACGAATACCCCTGGCTACAGCTCTCTTTACGATGCGGCCGTAGCTCACTACATAGAGGACATACTACATCTAGGTATATACATACATACCAAGTTTCGGTCATGAATCACCTTCAACTGATACAAAAAGGTAAAAAAGGTTATAGCCGAACCAAGACCCGATATGTATGTGCGTACCGCATCCACGGAGCAAGAGTTGATTCTAGGGCACGGACTAAGTGTTACTCCAAGCCTTGGTTCGATCCCTAGAATCAATTCTTGCTCAGTGGGTAGGTTACCTCGATGCGGTATGTCCCCTCATTCCACCAAGTAGTAGGTATTCATCAGGGCTGCGGGTCAGGCGATCCTACCGCCCAAGGTATCGCCCATGGCTTCGTTCCAGCGCGTCTCGAAGTCCTCGCGCACCTTCTGCGCCTCTTCCGCCCGGCCCGCGCGCGCCAGGAACCCGTGCAGCGTGGCGAGCAGCGTCACGGTGGCGTTGTCGTTGCGCCCGAATTCCTCCTCGCAGATCGCCAGGCTCGCCCTCATCAGGTCGATGGCCTCCTGGCTGCTGACCCCGCGGCTCGTCGGGAACGTGCGCAGCATGTTGTAGCAGCTGAAGCGCGTCATCCGCGGGTTCTTCCTCCCCCTCGTCGCGGCCAGCGTGTGCGCAGACATGGACGCCTCCGTCGGCTTGTCGTGGAAGTTCGTTATCCACGACAAGTGGTCCTGCAGCAGGCGCATGTCGTCGAGATTGTGGGCCTTCTTCGCAGCGTCGTGCTCCGACAGTGGCGACAAGGAATTGAGGTCCGTGACGAGTTCTTGCATGTACCTTGTTGCCGTATCCGCACCTATAAAGCGACTGTTGAGCATGGCTCGATATACCGTTGCTAGCCACGTCGGCTTGAGGCAGTAATTGGCTTGTATCTCTTGCAGAAAGCCCCGTATGATTAAAGCCATCAAACCCGGCATTTCGGCCGGTCCGACGGCATTTAATCTACCAAATATTAGGTGCAATGGGTGTCTAGGACCTAAGGTGATCTGGGACATGCTGTAGGCGTACTTGACGAAGGCCTCGGCAAGGCCTGGTCCGGATTGTAGGAGTGCACCCAAGGCAAGGCATGTTTCGACGAGTAGCGATGGATCTTGCCGTAACAATACTTCTCGGTAGCTTTCGAAGGTTATGTTTAGCATGCGGAAGCCTTGTTCTCTGAAGTTGTTGACGAACAGTTGTCTGGCGGATGACACGGGGTCCAACCACGTCCTCGGCCGGAGTGGACATATCACTCTTTTGTCAGGAGTCAACGGCCAGACGTTTTCTAAGGCGCCTTTTACGTAGCTTTGCACTATCTGCATACAATCTTCGGGAAGCCGTAGGCTGTCGGGTGCCTCCACGCGCTTCGGGGCAAACACCGGGTTCGGTTCGGGGGACGGAGTGCGGCACACAATCTCATATACGCTACGCTTCTGGGCATCGGTCGGAACAACATTGCCGACGAGGATATCCGTAATTGCCTTCCGGCTGGTGGGTGAGACTCGTCGGAGGTACGCTTCAAGCCTATCCGCATCAATCTTACGACCGTGAACGAAGGATACGGTTGATTTGCCGGCGGCGGCGCGGCGACCCCGCTGAGCCAGAAGCTCGGCGACCTGGGGAGCTCTTAGTTTTTTGTGTATGCCCCATTTGTTGAAGCGGATCTTGTACATCTTTTCCCTGAGTACCACGTTAGACTTCTCTGTTTGTACCTAAGGTAGCTAGCTACCTCTTACGCGCCAGGGTCCTAGGTAGAGAGGCTTACGTCGCGAAGAAATGGTAATTCTCCCGCATAATGCGCATGACCTCTTTCAAGCTCTTGTTCTGTTCCAAGTATAGGGTTATGATGATGTCTCGATAGTTGTTCCAGTCCCCGTCCTTTGCAGGGGGACTACACTGCTGCTGGGGTGTGACCATGACGAGTGGAGTTTGCGGCGCATCTCTACGCGATGTACTCATAATATGAGATTCGAATTAGTCTTGCTTAGTTAGGAGGAGGTAGGACGAATCTTGTTCTCCGATAAACTGATTAAGATGGATTTTATATAATATGAGTTCAGACCTAAACCCGTATGCGTATGTATGTCACTTGACTATATATAGTCGAAAGACGTATAATCTATTGCCACCAGGGCATATATACCCGTAAGGGAAAACGCGCAAGGGGACCCCCCCCCCGGTTCGAGGTTGCAGAGGATGTCGCGCGTGGATTGTTCTCGATATAGGATTTGTGAATTAGTAGCCCTGTGAATCTCTCGAGGGACCAGACAGGGGGTAGTAAGCAGCGCTTCCCAGATAGACAGTGGAGCGGAGGTAATAGACATAATAGGCATAATCGAAGTCTTGCCATCGTCTAGGTGCCACCAATAAGGCTGGTCTTTATATTTATATTATTTAGGGCAGGGCGACCATGATGATTTGCGAATTTAGAAACCTTGTCGCACCAGCGGTGCAGGCAATATCCAACCCGGCCTTGTTTTAATAGTTGCCTAGTTGCATAGTAATAAGTTTGTAGTTTGTTTGAATTACTTTAAAGGGCTCTGTTGCTTCGCGAATATATGCTGGCAAGTCCAGAGCTTCTTCGTCTTTGACCAACTCTTGATCCTCTTCCATATTAGTGAGGTCAAGGAGGTCGTTGATCACGTACTGTGTATGCCTACCTAAGGTATGAGCGACTTGGAAACTGGAGGGTTTAGGGGATGTCGGTGGGCTAGCGGCCAGAAGGATAAAGGATCATGTACAGTTACATAGGTATAGTACTATGTATGCAGATCATGGTACCTGAGTATCCCCGGTTTCGCTTAACCGCAGTCTAATTGGATGGACCAGGGCTGCAGGGTAATCGCAGGATTACCTAACCCCATTGTATAGGTAGTCAGTTGGTCTTGGCCGAGGTTTTGACTCTCGTATCAATGGGTATCAGTGGGTGCTAGTGGGTAGCATATGATATGTATTCCTACTATATTTTCCTGCCGGAGTATGCGGAGTATGCGGAGTTCTTTACTCTTTTGAATACCCTTCCAAATCCTTAAAGCAACCCAAGCTGCCGAATGCAAGTTGCTGCTGTATACTACTCCCGGCCGCAGAGTAGTAGGATTTCCTTTTAGGGACAGAGCGATATCAACTCAATGAAGACCCCTCTGGGCGACTTATATCATATTGGAGCTAACAAGTTAACAATTGTCGTCACGTACCTATCTTGAGTGGTTGTATAGGGGCGGAGAGGTCGAGCAATGCTGACAAAACTCTATCTAGCCCGGACCCATATGAGGATTGCGTATGCTTGCCCGAACAACAATAGCCCCGAATCTGCATCGACGATGAAAACTAGAATCCTTCGGCTTTTCTCGATGGTGAAAGAGAGAGAGATGCGACAGCCGTGCGCTGTATCGATGCTTGTAAACTAGAAAAACCACCATTCATTGAAGTTTGCCTAGGCATCAGGCCTATGTGCTTACTTGTTCATGCACTTTGCGCGAACGAAGCAACCCGAGTCTCTGAGTACCTCTATAATGATGTTGGCCTCGGAAACACGTGGAGATTCCTTAAAATAGTGTAGATTAGGTGACTGCCCTATAGTACCGTACCAATAAGGAAGTTATTCTAGCGAGGCTGAGATGAATAATAATATCCAGAATAATCTCCAGACGGGATAAAGATAAGGTCCCCATGAGTGGAATCGCCAGACGGACCCCACGTTCCTTCAAGGAAATCATGCCGTGGCTTTTTAAAGACCTAGGCATGATAAAGGGGGCAATACTACACCTGATTGATACATGCTGACATACTACCTATCGCTATGTTAGAACGTCGATTCAGGAGAATGGTAGTATACTGAGGTTGTTGGGGATTTAAGGCGATGAAACCCATAGTGAAGTTGTATTGATTCGACGGGATCATACGGTGAGACTGCGGTCGGCATATGGCTCTGTAGGGTTTAGATCGAAAAGGAACCTTCATGGGGGGGGGGGGGGCTGTGAGGAGGAACCGGGCTACATTGAATTTGAGCACGGGGAATAAATCAAGCGTACCGGTATTGAGGCTGTGGAAGACTCCGTCTTATGCAATGCTAAGCTTGTCTGTCGAACGGAAAGTGTAAGAGCCGGTTCTAAATTGATAGTTATTGACTGATTTGCATGTTAATGTGACTCCCCAAGGTACCTATATTTTGAAGATGTGGTGGCGGGGAGAGGTATGGCCATCTTGGTTAATAGACAATGAATTATAGATTGTTTGGTATAAATCTGTGAATCGTAGATGTGATTGATCTGTATTGTGCCAAAGCAAGGTACATAAAGTAGTATGTAGATAAATAGAAACAGTAGGTATCATTCTCTGACAACGTATCGAACACATGGCAGCATGTGAGACACCAATCAAGTAGATTATTGTTGTCTCATCGGTGTTGTGAAAGAAATCAGAAACAATTGAGAGGCCAGCGGAGAGGCCAGCAGAGAAGCAACCTGCGCTGCTGCTGCTGGAAGCACTACAAAGCTTACAGACCAAAGTAACTTTTTACCTTAGGTCAGGTACGTATGTACATACGTGTTATTACATAGTATTCATGACCCACCTCCTTATCCGTTCTGATAGGTTCCGCAAATAATTTGAAATACCTAGCTGCAGACTTGCAGTTCATCCATCTTTTTTTTTTTTTGTATGCACAACATGCATCTCGTTCAGCACCAACAAACAAAATAACTTTTCGAATCTATGTTTACCGCCTGCGTTATGCAATGCAGTGCATCATCAAGAATACGCCGTAGCGTAACATCTAAAAAGAACGGGAAGTGTGGATACCACCCCCGAAGGCGTAGGGTTCCGTAGGGTTGCAGCCGCGATGGCATGCGATGGCAATACGTTACCGCCCAACCGTTGCCTAGTTATATCTTGGCTGGACAGTATCCAACCAATGGGGGCTATGCTGTCCTACAACTCGGCGGCTACATCTAACGCTCATCTGCTTCAACCCCAAATTTCACCATCCAGAAGCCTCCTATGGCCTCTCGTCAGTAGCCGCGAGGACGTCGTTTAAGCCCCCAGCCTGCACTAATGTCCCGTTGGCTTCATGTCGTGTAATGAGGGGGCCATTGATATTTGACCACTCACATATCGAATTGTCGTGTTCGACCTATGAAATCGCCTATGTTGGTCGTTGGTCAAGTCAAGTTTCCTGTTAGACCTGTTAGATGCGCTGGAGATATATTGTTTGTACTGATGCGCAGCGCAAAACGTAGGCAAGGTGACACCTCCTTTGCCAGTCATTCATTGTTCCCGATCCCATTTAATACTGGCCCTCTCCAATCGTCTCATCTGACAATGACTTCTTACATCTGATTCTCACTAGCGTATTGTTTTCGAGCCTTTCTTTTTTTTCTCTGTACAAAGGCGTGTTATTATTTCCCTATCATGATAATACCCATTCACCTGGGATCAAATGGGTGGCTCTTAATGACTTGAATTCTTGCATTCTCTTCAACGAAACCTTCTCCTTACGCGTAACTACTTTTTTTTACGGGACAGTCACATAGACAACCTCACCCGACATATATCTTGACCGATTATTATATCATTTTTATTCTTGATGCGCCGAACTTCAATGCAGGCACTTTGAATTTGGTATAGCTTTTTTGGGGAAACATCCAAAACTTTTTTTTTTTTTTTTTTTTTTTTACTACCTGACTTACATCATTCATCATGAAAGTGATAACGCCTTCTCCAAGAAGCCCTTTAAAGAGTCCATCCAGCCGATCGAACCACAAGGATGAATGGGAAGACTGGGAAGAGTCAGAGGCAGAGGCACAAAAAGTGATGGAGGACAAGGACAGACTTCTGATTGACCTTTCGGAGGATATAGCACGCAAGTCATTCAGGTCTACCACTACACAAAGCGTTTCGCGGAATTCAATACGCTACTCGATACAAAAACCAACTCGCGTGAAGTCGAGAGCTAGACAAAAGGCACAGAATGCGAAGGCTGGTATCAAAGTCGTGACGGACATGTCTAGCTTTCGCCAACCCGCACCGCCTACGCGACAGCCAAAATTCGTTGATACCGTCGCCCTACATGCTCTTGAAGGAGAGCCGTCTTCTGCTTCAATTGGTAGTTTTTCGTGGCTTAAGCAAAGACCCGGCAACGCGAACGGCGCAAGAGCAAGAGCAAGTAGCAAGCTTGTACAGACTTCCTCTTCAGATCTTTCTCCGGAGGCTCGACCAATTGTTATCGGGATAGCAGTACCTTCAGACAACTTACTAGAGCACCAACCTAGCCCACAGACAGCACTCATCGAGACACCCAATGATTTGCGAAGATACGCTCCGACGCGAGAAAACACTACAATTCAAACCCCACAGCAGTTGCGTTCTGTATGGTCTCCAGATACGGAAGAGAGTCAATCACCATACCATTCCTCCAGAGCTGTTTCAAGTTTTTATTCACAGCCAAGTATATATGGCGCTACTGCGCCTGACGCTGACGCGCCTCCGGTACCAGCCCTTCCGGCAAACCTGAAGACAAGGGAGCGGCAAAGTACATGGCTTGATCTAGATGATGACGACAGCGTTGGAACACCGTGCACTCTTTTCGAAGAAGACGGGAGTCCAACGGCAGTTCGAAAGTCAGCTAAGCCTCAAGCAACGATAGTGAGTCCCGAAAGTGCTAGCAGCCCATCTCGTGGCTGGTGGGATCATATCACGACTCCTTTTACACCGCAAACCAACAATCCATTCAAACAACAATTGCAGGATACCGGGATGAGCTCTCCACCGCAACAATGGAATCCATTCAAAAAGCAGATACAAGAAACTAACCCCAGCACTACAACAGCTCCTCCCCAAGGATGGTGGGCTGGTGTGGACGAAAAAGGCAACCCTTCCCAACCAAGTACCAGACAACAACTAAGCAATCTAGGACCCAACGTTTCGTCCTCGCCGACATTGTCACCAGCTCCCCGGGAGTGGTGGAGTGGAACTAATGAAAGGGCAAGCACATCTTCTAAGGGGTTAAATAGTAACGCGCCGGCAGTGCCTCAGCAGCAGTTCGCAGTTCAGCCAGCCGCCACGTCGTCTCGTGCGGCTTCACCGAACCGCCGCGAGGGACAGGCAGAGAAAGCTAGGATTCTCCTGGAAGAGAACCAGAAACCGAATGAAGAGCCACCTCCATATTCACCTCCTAAGACGGTCAATCAAGTCAAGTTTGGGGTGATACTGCCACCTCCACAAGTAGTCAATTCACAGCGCGTCCCGTCCCCTGCACCCTCGACACCAAACCTACCAGGTACGATGACTTCTCAGGGCGCTATTGGTATGGCAGAAATTCCCCTAACACCCTCCGGAATCCGTACTATACAACCCGCCGTGCTCCCCGACCGCGCACCTGGCTCGTACGTTCCTGGAGACCACTTCTACGAAATTCGAGGCCACGCCAACAGGACCGAAAGGCAACGGCGACGTCACGAAAAGGAGGAGGTAGCGGCCAGGAAAGTTGGCGGCTTTTGGAGAGGCCGAGGTTGCATTCCTGAAAAGGGGTGCTTCGGACGCTCGGGTCGAGAAGGGAGGAAGAGAAGACGGGTCTGTCTCGCAATCTGCGGTATTTTGATAGCTGCGATCATTCTCGCTGTGTTGTTGGCAGTTTTCCTCACACGGCGGCGGCCGGACGAAAACCCGACCCCTTCCATCTGGCTCAATTTAACGGACTTTCCGCCGATGCCCACGGGAGTTTTGACTGTTTCTGGTCCGGACAATTCTGAAGCCAAGTCCGGCTGTCTCCTTAGGACGCCTGAAACAGCTTGGTCGTGCTCCTTGCCGAAAGAAGAGCATGATTCAGTAGCACCCCATCAGCCTGACCAGCCTGAGTTCATTTTCCAGATCCAGTACGACAATGATACTCGTGCTTTGTGGAACATGACCAACGAGGAACAGGCCGATAGGAAGAAGTTTTTGACGGACGATGGCTTCACTCCAGACCCCGCACCCCCTTCTATCGCCGAGATGCGTTTCCTGGGAAATACCACAGATCATATCGAAGAGGACGACAAAGCCGGAGAGCCGACACCTTTCTTCATTAGTCTCTTGACGGCGATCGAGAAACCAGTCGGCCCTAATATGCTCACTCGCCGACAAGGCTCCAACGATGCTATCGGCTCAAGGGATGATTCGGGGTCCAACTTCAAACTGAACCTTCCGCCCCCGAGAACGAACGGTGACGGTACAGTTGGCCCGGCCCAGCTCTTTCCACGCCCTATCCAGCAGCCCATTCGCCTGTTCGATCGCGGCCTGCCTACCGAGCACTACGGCTTCTACACCTTTTTCGACAAGACTATTTACATGGTCGACACTCTGGAAAGGAACTCGGGCGACGAGGACGGCGGCTCCACCTTAGCCGAAGCCAAGTCTATAGTAATATTCGCACAAACTCGATTCCTCGTGCAGATTTGGACGCGCATGGAGAACACCACGCGACTCATCGGCGGCAGCGGCGGCGCCGTGCCCTGGACCAACGGCTCCGCGGCCGCCAACACCCCGGGCACCATGCCGTACCCGGTGACGGTCACGGAGGACATGCACGGCGGGGACAAGAGCAAGAAGACCACCTACCGGTACGGGATCCTGGACAGCCACGCGCTCAACACTACGGACGTCCAGCTCATCTTATCCAACCCCGGGTCCGGCGGCACCCTGGTAAACCCCGCGGAGGACGCTGACCCGGCCCTCGGCGGGATCGACGGCGGCACGGGGGGTTGTAAATGCGAGTGGATCAACTTTAAGAACCTCAATAGAGTCACGAAGTGATTTGGACCGTGGCGGTTGCTGTACATCATATCAGCGGTTTTTTGATACGGGTATTTTATCATTTTCTTTTTTGGGGGATTTCTTTTTTTTGCTCTGCTGTTGCAGACACATACATTAGCATACATGTATAAGCATGTGACGGCGTTTTTTTTTATACACGCGAAAGACAAAATTGGTCAGCGGTCATGGCATTCACAGGATAATTTTTCTTTTCCTCTATTCTTTTTTCCGACTTATAACTTGTAACTATCTTTTTCATTCTGATCGTTTACAGAGGTTGGATGGATGTTCGCGTGTATAAACGATCAAGCGTTTAAGAGGGTGGATTGGAAAGGATGATAGGGGGAGGGGTAAAGGGGGTTATGATACCACGGCGGCTTTGGAGGGGATGGTTAGGTCCTTTACCTTCGGGTGCTTTATACATATTAACTAGTAGCTTCTGCATAGCTGTGTCTATAGGTAGCCAGCGAGAAATTGAAAAAGCGAATCTGATTACCCATAGACTTGCGAGGTTTGCGCGTGATGTGCTTCGTTGTTGCTTGCGACAGGCTTGAGATCGTATAACCTCTTTACTGGCACGCTAGCCTAGGTAGTATGCTTCCACTTATGGACGTAACTGTATGTCTCCTAGGTATTCGCAGTTTAGGAACAGTGCTTAAAACCAAGCTTTGCAAAGACTACCTACCTGAACGTAAACATACAAGTAGCTCTCCTACTTCTATTTCTAATACTTTAGCAAGTGTAGAAGCCCTTTTGTTAACTAGCAGGTGTCGGATACAATAAACAGTCTACCACTCCTGTCTGCGCACCCCACTATAGCCTCGCCGCAATAGTAATATCTTAATGGAAGTTAGATTGATTGTATAGGGTTGGAAGACTGGTTTAGCGAAGAAGATTATAACAGGAATAGGGGGAGGTGGGTAACATACCTCTAGAGGTGTGTTTGTTGGATTTATTCTCCAAGAACACCTGACGCTATCACAAGATGAGCCTGGGAAGACGTATACATTACTCTGTTCTTAGCAAGGGATTCTCTTTTCTTCTAGACGTCTTGCATAGAACCCAACACTCGTTTTTAGCTACCTAGGTAGGCTAGGTAGGTTTAGATTTGGGCAGACATGCTTATTACGACTACGTGAAGGATAAGTAGGTAGGTACCTGTACTATAGCCCCCATGAGGGATTATCAAGGCCTATATAGATTAGGTTAGGTAGGTAGGTATGGAATACTCCAATCAGATAGGTCAAGTAGGAAGTTCCTTCATTAGTATCGAATTGATAATCGATAGTCACGAACGCAAAGGTATTGGGTAATACAAGACGTAAGATACCATCCAACGAGGGATAGGTATTTACTGTACTTAGAAAGGTAAAAGCAATAAGAGTTACTTCCTAACCATCGCGATCCACCAGACGCCACCACAGAATATCAGCTCCCACCAGGATCTCCGGGCACAGCTTTCGTAACGGAATCCCTGTCCTCTGTCTGCCACTCCCTAGCCCGTGGACCAATTCCCCAACCATTTGCACTCCTCCTAACTAACGCCCACGGACTAGGAAGGTGCCTAACCCGCCCAGGTAGAACTCACGTGTAGTAGCTCTGGAGCAGATTGACGACGTTCCATACGAGACCCAGGATCACGAGGGCGAGAACGACGCAGGTGACGGCCATCTCGGTGCGGCTCATGTAGTCCCAGAACGAGGGGGCCTGCGCCGGGTGGTCCACGAGGCGTCGTCGGCGGAGGCGGGCGTCGGAGCGGTGGCTCTCGGGCGCGAACACCGCGGAGGAGGTGCTTGGGAGGAGCGATTGATGCTCGAGATCCTGTGTTTTGCTTGTTAGTACCGTAGGTAGGTAGGTAGGTATCTATTCATGACGTTCATCTGCGCGATGATGGGATATACTGATAATACCTAGGTAGGAGAACTAAAAAAGAAGAGAAGGGGGGGAAAAGAAGAAGAAGAAGAAGAAGAAGAAGAAGAAAAAGAAAAAGAAAAAGAAAAAGAAAAGGGGGGGCGGGGTTGGGGTTCAACTTACGTATTCAACCGGCTCCGCAGCCGCAAACCAAGATCGGATTCCACCACCAACACCAACACCACCACCACCGGCCGAGTTCACGTTGATATCCTGTCGGTCGCCGAACGAAAAAACAGGCGTGTTATCCGGGTGGATCCCGCCGAGGTCGCTGAACATGGCGGCCGTCTCCCAGGACTCGAGGGTGGACGCGTAGCCGCGGCCGTCGCGATGATGGCGACCGTCGCCGCGGCGGTCGACGAACACCACGCCGTCGGGCGACGAGGCGATCTTGCGCACGCGCACGCTGTCCGGGGTCAGAGCGGAAAGCGTGCTGCCGCTGCTGCCATGCTCAGGCGCTGAGAGATCGGCTACGCGGTGATTCTTAGGGGTGACGGGGACGGGAACCACCGCCGGGTTAAGAATAGTCTTGTTCTGCGGGTTTCCCGGGCTGGCGTTGGTAGCGCGGCCCGTGACGCGGGCGGGCGTGGTGGTGGTAGGAGCCACCACCAGGGTGTCGGGGCCGCTGGGTGCGGACGTGGTGGCCTGCTGGCTGCTGGAGGAGGTCTCCTGGGTGATGGGGGGATCGGGGAAGCAGTGCATGTTGAAACTTTTGGAAATGGTGAGGTTTGAATTAGATTAGGAGGAGGAAAGAAAAGATGTTTCGAAAAGAAAAATAAAAAATTTAGCTAGAGATGGGGAGGAGTAATGCTGTCCAGAAGACTAGATTCTCAGGGATTAAAAGATGATGGAGAGAGAGCCTAGACTTGAGTTGAGGGCTTGAGGAATTGTGGTGGGAGTTGAGAAATGAATGCAGGGAAGAAAAGAAAAGAAATAAAGAAGGAAAAAAAGAATTATCATGAGTGAGCTCAGTAGGGCTTTCACCTAGTTTAGACTCGACGACTTGACGATGAGCATCGTCCTAGTGGACCCTAAAGCTTTGTACCTCTGTTGTACGCAAGAAAGTACCTACACAGGTATATCTTATGCCGGATGGTCAAGAGTATAATCAACTTGCTTTGGAGTGACTACCATTGATCTCCTAACTTTGGAATGACACAGAGTCTGCTTTGGAATAAGGTGTATACGCATATGATCTCATAGCTTACAAGACCGTTATACACACCTAGATATAACAGCGGTTCATAGAACTAGACGTGAACACGTGAATCCTTATTATACTGTTATGTCTTCAGTACCGCTCCTATTGTGTCTATAAAGTCGACTAAGGAAGAGAACATATGCGTAAGATAGCACCAAAGAATTCATTGGAACATATTCCTAGTATCAAATTGGCATAGGTTAATGTATTATTGGAGCCAAATGACAAGTATATGCCCGTTTCTTGCTGGTCCCCAGCAAGCCGTGCGGTTGCAGTTGTTTTCGGCGCCGTTGCCGTTCCGCGTGAAGTGAGGCTCCGGACCCACAGTGCCCGGCATGTCCGAAGTGCCGGCTTTCAACTCAACGCTAACACTTTTAGTACAAGACAACTGATTAACTTTTATGCGCAGATATTTCATCACAATATGTAATAACCTCCCATTTCTAATTATATAGGGTTTAACTAATAGCATTAATAGTATGCCTAGCAGCCCCCTTTTTCGTTTCCATCTTTGAAAAGGATGACTGGCCCGTACCGCTTTAACAAACACCTTTGCGATTTAGCTTACACAAATTGTGTTTATTCAAAAAGCCTCACAGGTACCTGCCTGATTTCCACAATTTATAATCGCTAGCCATAAATGTATCTATGCATTCCGGCTAAATCTGTCCTAGCCTTCAAGCGAATTCGTGGTATATTAGTTCAAAGAGAGGAGAAGCATCCAAACATATATATATATAAAGAATGCGCCCAAGCAATAGCCCAACACTGAATGGATATCCCTGAATTATACCTTACGGCAAAGAAATGTCATAATTCGTATCAAAACCCTAATGCTAAATCAACCTTATCGCGAATTTGGTCTGGTCTTGTGGTTAGCTCCTACTTATAGCTATATTTTGCCGGGGGTATCGGCTTACCTCTCATTCCACCCAAGGCCTCGAAGGCTGTAGCATAGTTCTCCAGTGTTACCAAGATGGAAACTAGCCCTTGTTGAAGGCGGTCACGAAGGTTATCGACAAGGGGACCGGCTTCGCCAGTCGCTGACGGATACATCGTTTCCGTTCTATCCTTAACCATGAGCAACGCATAGCTGCACTGCATTGCGCAACATGCGAACGAAGGCATCGTCCTTGGCGTGATCAACATAGAGTTCGGCCCTATGTAGCAAGGGGTATCGCAGAGCAAGCCCGTAGGATTTGGGTACGGTAAGGAGTCGAACGCTTGTGCAATATTCAGGGCTGACTTCAGGCAAATCTTGGATGACTGGTGGGTGCTGAACGGGAAGGTCATAACTGGCGTAGGCTGGTACGTGAAACCACAGCAGTCTGCGTTGGGAGTGGACCGGCTGGAGAGCGTGGGTGACACGGAGCCACCAGACGGGCTCGAGTGGACAGAAGGTGTGCTGCTTAGAGTGGTGCAGCAAGACTGGAGCTGAATTACATCCGGACTGCTAGCGACCTGCTGCTTTTCAGTTGTGCTCTTCAGGTCGCAGTGCTTAGCTGAAAATACGGCGAGATCGAAGAAGGCACAATAACGGTGGACTTTGATTCGAGCACTACAAATGATGTCAGCCTACTACCGATCATGGTTCTAGGCGTAGCCAATACCTGTTTAGCTTGATGCGCGCAATGCACCGCAACGATTGCGATAGGACCGATTCTCTTTTGTCGACCGGCTGCGTTAGTGGGCAGTTTAGTATCCATGATTCGGATTTAGTAATGAGAGGTTCCAGAATGCGTTCGAGGTCTTTCATTCGATTGAAGATACGAGTCATATCTGATTGCTCTTTTCTGGCCTTGTTGAAATCGATAACAAATTGGGTGGCCGCCAAGATGGCTTGCTGAGCTTCGACGAATAATGGCCATGCCTATCCACAGTTAGTTGGAGTCAACACGGCGGTTTCATCATCATCATACCCCTGGATCGGCCTTGACCGTAGGATACTTGGCGGTGAAGCTAGAGGCGAAGACTTCGAAGGTCGGAGGCTACCGAATATTTGTAAGCTGATAAGCCGTATCTTTAAGACAATCCGTGAACATACCGTATTGCTAACAATCGAGCCTTGGCAGACGCAGATATACGTCATCCACCATGTGCGCCGTCGTGCTTCCGAGTACTCGTCCTCCTCGTCATTGTCTATATGGAGCATTTGGGACATGGCTGCCACCAGGGCTGCTCCGACCCTAGCCCGCATTTTCTTCAAGTTACCGCGCTGGGCATATTCGTAGACGCTTAGGAGATCGAGAGCGATGATACTTTCTAACTCCAAAGGAACCTGTGAGTGGAATTTTTCTCTAAAGACCTCATCGTCGGAATCATCGAGAGCCCTCGGCGGCGAAATGGAGGATTCCGGTCGTTCCGTCTCGCTTTCGATACTCTCCAAGGCTGCCTTTGCGAAAAACTGCGAATACGTGCGTCTCCAAAGAATAGAGTCCGGTTCAAGTGGACTTGGATCCTGAGGACATGGTATGAGGGCTAAGATTGCGGAGATGGCCAAACTGATAGCCGAAGTTGGCTCCTCAAACTTGCCCCTCTGGTTTTCAAACAAAGGCGAGACTTGGTCAACTTCCGGTGCCGTCTCCGGAGGTGGTAAAATGGGAAAATAAGGATGAATCCAAATATAATAGGCATTTAATCTTACGGGAGGTTAGTAGAGAAGGGTAAGAGACGGGTGACACAACCCACATGGCCCGATCATTCCCTCCATAGGTTCTAACCATCGGAATCCTGATATTGGGCAATGGATTCGGTAGAGCATCTTGGAATAGATTATCATATATAGCGTCGCTATCTTTCCAGATATCTGCTAGAGGCTTAAGGCCAGCGCCAGGTTCTATATAGTTCTCGATAAGAAGGGCTAAACCTCTGTCAGCATTGGCATGCATATGGGATAAGCTGGCGCGGAGACTCTCACCATCTTGAGGGATTTCCTCTTGATGAGTAGGGAGCGAGATAGCTAGATCGTGATAGTCCGAAAGAGGTCGAGCCTTCTTTCGAATGCGCGGCCCTCCTCGTCTGCTAGGTTTATAAACACAATCGCGATCCTTTGTTACACACTAGACGGGTTTAACTAATTAGTGTCTCACACTTCGTTGTTACATGTTTCTCTTCCTATTCGGAACAAGAGGTGATAATTGAGGAAAGCAAAAGAGTTGAGCGTACACTTGCGCATGGGCGTTCGCCGTTGCATCGGGTTCTCGAGGCGCGACTTCAATCGCGGTTAGCATATGAGTTGCCCTAATGAAGCCGGTGACAAGTAGGAATTGATACCAGCGTATGGCGTGATGATCGGAGCCGCTACGACTTACCAGGAAAGACAGGCGTTCTTGACGGGAGGGATCGCAAATTTCTTCCTGGGCACAGGAGCCTGAGTGGTCAATATTTGGACCCCATTCTGCCCGTCGCCCTCGGACATCTTCATAGTAGTGGGAAATTCTAAATCTAGCCGACGCGCCCAAGGCTGTTAAAGACTGTTAAAGGCTGTTAGGTAATTGAATCTAGGTATAATAGTAAAGGGATGGGTTGAATAACCGTTTTAGTATAACGAGTTAATGAGTTAACTAGTAGTGGAGATGTTAAGGCGAAGGAGGCGACTTCTGATTGAACAGATTAAACGGACAAGTCTGTCTTGTAATGCCTGACTTTTTTTTTTTTCCTCTTTTTTTTTTCTTCTCCCCTGTCGCTCAATATTTACATCTATTGTTAGCTTCAAAGCGGGGTAAATGTCTGGGTCTGATTAAGGCATTAATAAGGGTCCAGTTCGCTAAGGATGCTAAGGATCGAGCTATGCCATAGCTTATTGTTAAAAAAAAAAAAAACTACTCAAATAAAGAGACTAGACATTGAAAAGGAAAAGGAAAACCAGCTAGTTTAGGAATCACGCGGTTCGATGGAGGGGGTTTTATGAATTGAGAAAGTACCTACCTAGCCACGTCCGCAGTTGCTGCTGCATCATGAGACATCTGCATGGGCTTTCTCCCGATAAGATCTATCACCTTTTCCACGGGCTGGCTCCAAGGGGTACAAGGGAGGGTGGCTCCCTCTCTTTCTCTGTGTTCAATGCGAATGTTCTTGCCCATGCTGTCTGCCTGTCTGCCTGTCTGCCGTCTGCCTGCCTTGCCAGCTTGCCTGTCTGCTAGGATACATAGTATCCGTTAGTGTGCTAATGTCCACTGCAGCGGACACGCTAACTTGCACTAACAATGCATCCGAACATGTACAGAACCTTACTGACAGAAGAAAAAAAAAGACCAGACAGGCCCCGGCCCGTCCCGCTTAGGCCATCAAATTTTAAACCACGCAAATCATCTTCTTTCCTCAAAGTCCATCCTTTCTGCCTTTGACCTTACAACCCTTGGCACCTTGCCCGGTTACTGAGACTATTAGGTTACATACCTAGGTACACTAGTAGTATTATACATATATGTCCTGACATGTAATATTTGTTACATACACTACTACTCCTCTAGTCCTACCTAGCAGCCTGGGCAGCCTACCTAGGTAGATATTTTCTCTGTAACCGAACTCCCCCTTCTCCCCCCTTCGTTGGGAAAGGAAAGAAATACGTCGCCGAATGGGCCTCCCCGATTCTTTAACTTGATTGCATCAATTTATTTCCGCGTCTCACGCCCCGGCCCTACGAACCCAAGGCCGGAAAACCCTTCCTCTATTGGATAATCAGCAACACGCCATTTGTGATAATCCTCGTACGTTTGCGGGCATAAATGGACAAAGTCGGCGGTGAGATAGGCGTCAATGACCACCTCCGCCGAGGGTCCAATTATTCAATCGCGATCTTGGACGATATATCCACTGGCCACTGGGGGTGAGAGTGGAGAGAAAAGGCCAATCAGGCCCGGCATATCGTACAAAGATCGGAGATATGATCCATACCTACGAAATAGATGGATACATAAAATGGCTAGTATATGTATGAGTACCTAGCGCCACTGATCAACCACCCTAACCCCCCCTTGACACTCCTATTTTATCTTATTTCCTCATTCGCCTTGCCGACCCTTTGCTAGGGCGCTAATGCGTTCGCTGAGCATTTGGATGGCACAAGAGCCGGGGAAATCGGCATACGAACCCCCTGGACAGCTCAGTACCCCAGAAATGTGGGATATACAATACCTATCTAAATCGTAAGCTCGTCTTAATAAAGCTTCGATTGCTTATAAAAATCAGTTATACGCAAGGGAACGTGGAAGAATCCCTGAGAAAAGGCATAACTAGCCATACTATTTTTTTCACCCCTTGCTTTGTTGGCAACATCGGATAAGATATATAGGCAAGTCCCGTGTCAGGGTGGCCTGATAGAAGCCAACTTTATGGTATCTCTGCGCTATCTAATAGGCTAGCCCGTTGACCAAACGTACAGGTTCGATTGTTTGTGCATATGAAGCCTCATTTGTGATCTCCCCCCTATGTAGCAAACCGTCCTGCTCCCCGCCCCATCCCAGAGTAGAGAAACCGTGCCCCAGAAATTAGCATGTGCGAAGATGTGGCGATCGTTTCATATTCAGTTTGGCTAAACGAGATAGCCGAAATTAGGGTCTAGTCATCGGGTCTGTAGTACGACAAGGGACTTATAGGTCGTTTTGCTGGGGAACTGCTTCTTCGGGGCCCGGCTGTTTCGCGGCGCGGCGGCATCATCATTCCTGGAGCTGCCTTGTGCGGCATCCCGAGCGCACGGCCGGGACCTCCCGGTCCGTCCATAGGAGGAGGGACTAGACCCTGAGGGGGCAATGGCCACCCAGGTGGCGGGCCTGGTGGTGGTCCCCCTGGAGGAAACATTTGCTACTGATTGTCAGCCACCACAAAATTGTCTAACTAGGTGATACTAGGGTTATTTTTACCATCTCTCGGGCACCGCCCTCATCAAAATTATCCCCTCCACGATTTCGCACTTGAAACAAACAAGGCATGAGCTTGTGGAAGAAGGGTGTAAGCACCAGAAAGCAAGTCTGAAGCCACAGTACCATGGAGGCTTCTATGGCTATGAGCGATAAGCGGAACGTCGATTCCTTCGATTCGTCCGGTGTTAGGAGCGAGCTCATGGCGAACAATACGACCCAGGCAACCGTGATCACGAACTCCGGTATGACCAACCAGACCGACCAGCGGTGCCTAAGGAAGAGCACGAAGATGCTCCAAGCGCTGGCGAGAACGACCTCGGCAACCGTGTAGAAGATGAGCCAGAAAATAGGGACCGAAGACGTGAACACGTAGAGGACCAGTACCATGAGAGCGGTGAAACACTGCGACGATCGTAGAATCGTTATGAGCGAGTTGCTGTCGTAGCCGGATGGTTTGCTTTTGCCGTTGATGGTTGAGTCGATGGTGACGCTCGTGTCTCGGGGGCTTTTAAACCAGCCATCCCTTCCCTGCAAGTCCTGAGAAGGCAAACACCACCAGCATTTCGATCTTTCCTTCGGCATCTTCGGAGGTGGAACGTGTGGTGGGAATATCGCGGGTTGAGATTGTTGTGCTGTAGGTTATTCTGGCTTTTTGGTCTCGATATTGAGGCTCAAGGATACTTTCCGTGGGCTAGTCCTGTTTATAAGTTTATATTCCTGCAAGAAATCCAATACGAAACTGTCGATGCGGCTCCGTCAGTGATCAGATCCATTTCATTGAAGACAATGCGTAGGCTTATTGAATATTATATCTTGAGGACTAGTGAATTACGAATTGGCAAACCACAAATGTTACATAAACGTCTATACACATGAGATAATTGAATCATCTGTTGTTGATATTAAGTAAATAGCTGAGTAGAGAGTGATAATCCGAATTTCGATTGGAGTATTCATTCGAATCATGATTTTCTAATATCGGATGAAGGGCGTCCCCCCCTATAGGTACACCTCGACCTACTACCAAGTAGTTCTCCTTTTACAATATCCCTATAGTCCCTTGCAATTACCAGTATTTCTACGTCTCGTTCTTCTTGACAGCTAAAATAGTGAATGGTTTATTATCAAAGAGGTGTAGAACTGGTAAGTGAGTATACTATATAGGTGTATAGGAGGTTCCCATCACCCCCTTCAAGAGGACGAAAGGCTAAGTGTTACTAGATCATACTAGCATTCACTCTACGCGTGACCTCCATTGCGAGTATCAAGTACCAATCTACCTAAAATTTGGCATTCTGCCATGAAGAAAGAGGGCAACGAACGTCATGATACGATTGGAGATCCTGAGGACTGAAGTATACTCATGAAGGACAGCAGTTCTTTGGCAGTGATTAACTCGTGACGTCTCGAATATCTCGTCACGGGGTAGAACAGAAAGTACCTAGGCATTGAAAAACTCGACAGAAACAAACCGCTGCGCCCAAAGGAGATTTCTTATTGGCACAAATAACTGTTGCAGTCTATCTGATCCATGAGTGGCACACTCGTACAACTTTGTTATTCTGCAAGGGACTCTGCCTAGGGTAGCTCTGGTTCTCACATCTGATACCTGACACTACCTATCTGCCTGATGTCGAGGCTATAGTTGATCACGATACGAGTCGCGACGAAGCTAAGCTGCAGAGCGCCTATATACCTCGAAGGCTATTCTTGTGATGCAATGAATGTTTCGTGGCTGTGGATTAGGCATTTCTTATCCTGCGCAGTACCTACAAAATATCGTTTAAAACTCCGCGGGTGTATGCACAGCCCTACTCCAAGCAAGCCCGCTGAACGCATGTTGATATCGTGGAAGTCGGAACCCTCAACACAGGTAGTTGTCTCACTTCGCAGCCCTCCGCCTAGATAGTTGTTGGATCTAGAAGGCTATGCGAAAGTTCCTCAGTTAATGCCAACATATGAGGGGTTCGCCATCCTGCGACGGTTCATGCGACTTAATTATCAGAGCCTCCTCTATGTGACTTCTCTATCTGCAAGTCGAAACCATCCATCGCGAAGAAAACTTCGGCAGGATTGTGGAGCGGGACACTGCCAACCCTG
This sequence comes from Daldinia caldariorum, assembly GCF_022478825.1. Classification (NCBI taxonomy): domain Eukaryota; kingdom Fungi; phylum Ascomycota; class Sordariomycetes; order Xylariales; family Hypoxylaceae; genus Daldinia; species Daldinia caldariorum. The sequence continues at coordinate 978,833 of NW_025953042.1, read as the reverse complement.
GGCGAACAGAGCACCTACTCTCGAGATTGGTGGAGGCTGGCTCATGGGGAAAAGAAGAGCCGCCAGAGCGCAGTGGCGCCAAATCCGCTGCGTTAGAAAGAAGCCAAAAGAACACAGTAAGACGGCGTACCTTTGCCTTAGGGAGTCTGAAGGCAAAAAGAAAAAGGGGGTCGTTCCATAATAAGTTTCAGACCACGCACTGCTTCAACAGGTTAACATATCGAAACTCAAAACTCGAAACTCGAAGGACCGAACCCGAATGACCTAGAATTCCAGGTATGCAGTTAGTCTGATAGGCGTTCTACGGGATGCTTTGCAGTACCCAAGTGCCATATGTAAAGCCTCGGGTGCCTCCGGATCCGCCTTCAAGGTGGATTACGAGACGTCGTGTTCGCTCTATATCATCGCGTATTCGGCGTCAAATTTGAGGTAGCTCATACGAGGAATCACTAGTCAGTTGTCGTACGGGTTCGGGAAGATAGTTATCGAACCGCTACACGGCCAAAAGGTAGAATGATGTCGACTCGGACTATCTCCACCTATGAGGACCGTACTGTGATAGTTGTGTCATCAGTACCTATATCATCACCACCGTGGTCGCGGCCGTGCTGGTACCTCTCTTATCGATCGTAGTGCTCTACTTATTACATTACTCAGTAGCAAGTATTACTGATGTTCGTAGTGCTAGCATGTGAAGTTACCTGAATACTTCCTAAATACCATTCTATGAATTCACTATGTGGATTTGGGAGGAATTAGTAGTTGCCAAGTAATCTTTGTTTAATAAACAATCGCTAACATTGTATATAGACCGAGTAAGTAGGAAATATAGATAAGAGTTAAGTTAATTCCAATCGCCTCCCAACTACGTCATATGTAATAAATGTATGCCCTGGTGGTAGCGCGGGAGTTTAAGAATAGCCGTTCTTAGGCGGCCCCCCCATTTTATTCTCGTGAGCGAGGTGAAGCCTCGGCCAAGTTTTCACCTGACTAAGCCGGAAATATTCACTTTCACGGTATAGATCTCGGGATATAAGAATAATTAGACCCCATCTTTACATAGAGACGGGATCTTCCCGGTCTGTTTGTCGGCAATTTCGCCATTTGCCAAATACATAAAAAGCACCTTTGAAATTCAAATACCTGGGTACCTGGCATATCTTCGAATAGAGACAGATAATCGTTAATTAGATACTTTTCTTTCTTGTTCTTAACCTCTGGTGGTATTTCCAGCATTGACTTTGCGCGACTTGAAATCCCACGTGTTGCGGCCCCTGCGACTTCATCAAATTAATCCCTATAATATCAGCTTATAATGCATCAAGGCCTTCCAAGAGACTGCTGCTATTTATGAGGAGGACCCAGGATGCGCCGCTATTCGCTTCGCACCCCTCCCGTGCGACGTCTCTCTGGCCTGACCATCGCAAGACTCCAGACAGGGCGCCACATATCTACTCGATGCTCAATAGCGACGGCTGAAGAGAGCCGACGGAACACAGTCAGCAGTTCTGCAGCCAGTCGCAAGTTGTCGTCTGCCTTCTCGACATGGCCCGCTTTGTCGCCAAGCGCACCCAGACGCTTTGCAACCGTTGCGACTACATCTGCTTTAGAGAACGGTTAGGACACCAATAGCTCTCGCACGTTTTTTTTCCCCTCTTATAGTTTTCTAACTTTCTGATATAGCCCAAGTACCCGATAACCATGGCCCGATCCAAGAATACGATCGGCGAGTGCGAGAGGGGCGCCTCCGAGAGGACCAGCACCAACGCGGGATTATTCAGAACCTGCAGAATTTGCACGACGAGCTAGTCCATTACCGAGCGAATCCAGTTGTGCACCCGAGCCTCGACAGTCTAAAACCGACCAAGTCACTATTTTCGTGGTTCGGGCCGAAGCCGGGTGCCGGAGCCATACAAGAGATTCCAGCCAATCTGCCGCAGGGATTATACTTATACGGCGATGTCGGGAGCGGGAAGACGATGCTGATGGACCTTTTCTACGACACGTTACCCAGTTCCGTCCAATCTAAGACTAGAATACATTTTCATAATTTCATGCAGGACGTGCACAAGAGGTTGCACAAGATGAAGATGACGCACGGAAACGATATAGACGCGGTCCCCTTTGTAGCAGCAGATATCGCAGAGCAAGCGAATGTACTGTGTTTCGACGAGTTCCAGTGCACCGACGTAGCTGATGCGATGATCCTGCGGCGGCTTTTAGAGTCTCTGATGTCCCACGGAGTCGTTCTCGTGACGACATCGAATAGACATCCGGATGAGTTATATAAAAACGGGATACAGCGCGAGTCCTTCATTCCGGCGATTCACCTTTTGAAGGCGCGACTGAATGTCATCAATCTCGACTCCCCCACCGATTACCGCAAAATCCCGCGGCCGCCATCCGGGGTCTACCATACGCAGCTCGACAACCAGGCGGCGCTGCACATAGAGAAGTGGCTCCGGGTTCTTGGCGATCCCGACACGCCGGAGCCTCACCCGGAAACCCAGAAGGTCTGGGGCCGCGAAATCTACGTTCCCAGAGTCAGTGGGCGCTGCGCTTGGTTCACCTTCCAGGAACTTATCGGCCGTGCGACGGGCGCGGCCGACTACCTCGAGCTGATGCGCTGCTACGATGCGTTCATCGTCTCCGACGTGCCCGGGATGACCTTCCGGGAGCGCGATCTCGCTCGGCGGTTTATTACTTTCATCGACGCCGTTTACGAGTCGCGCGCCAAGCTGGTCCTCACCACGGCTGTTCCTCTGGCGGAACTATTCATCTCGCCCCAGGAATTACGGGAGTCCCGTAAGAAGGACGGAAAGGCCGTAGATGACGACGACGACGAAGCGACTAGCCACGCTATGCAGCACATGCTCGAGGACGTGGACAGTAATATTGACCAACTGAAGAACTCGAGTCTGTTCTCCGGAGACGAAGAGCGCTTCGCGTTTGCACGAGCGTTGTCGAGACTAAGCGAGATGTCTAGCAAGGAATGGGTCGAGCGCGGTATGGGTCTAGAAAAGTCCGGGGGCGAAAAGGAGAGGGACGACTGGGCGAAGACGCACAGTCAACAGATGGAGGATAGTATATGATAGACCTGGTATGTTGATGCGGTGCGGATTGGATAGAACCTTCTTATCCCGTACTGTGGCACTGGACTAACTAGCATGGTTTTGGCGTTTATTCTTGGTTAGGCGGTTTGTTACGCGACGCATAGAACGGCGAGTAGGCTACTGTTTTATGGTGGCTAGAGAGGGGACTTTTGATACCTTAGGTACCTCCTGCTGTACCTACTTACATCGTAGAAGTTGGTTAACTATTAATAACTTCTTCTACTTGTTATCATAGATTTTGTTAACTTATATACAAGGTTATGGAACCCGCTGGGCTGTGCTCATTTAATGTCAATTAAAGAATCATGATTGAGCAAAACGGTAAGACTTAAGGTTGGCACGTACATGCATAGTCTAGAAATCTAGCTTCTAAAAGTGGTTGTGCGACTCTTCTTTGCATGCCGAATAGAAGTTACTGAGCAACCCGAGGTATCACAAGTGCGCCCTTACCTGCAAGTTGTTTGTGCTCGTTACACCGCATGTGGTGGAAAAGCTTAGGTACACTGTTAGGGGTACAGTTGCTTAGGTAATACCGACGTGAATGAGGTACGTACATTCTATCCATTGTGCGCGACGCGCCGACTTTGGAAAACTTCCAAGTTTCATGGTTGGACGTTGCGGCGAACTTTACATGTGCGTCTAGCGAACATGGATCCGGCATGTCGGGCAAATTCCCGCTGGATACTCGACCAAAGGACCGTGACAACCATGACGGGAGAAATTGGGACTAAGCCAGGGTTGTTGGTCTGATAGCTTTAGGGGGATGGCCTAGACTCAAATAGAATTTTGGTGGTTATGCTTCAGTCTGCAATGCACACCTCAGTTTATTTTGTGCTAAGCTAGCATCGGGAGTTTTCTATTTATATAGGTCCTTAATTGACGTAGCGACGATGTAAGAGTTGCGAAAATCTTATATCAATATCAACTTAGATCATAACATATGTCAGGCCTGTACGGATGCGGTGAGCTTTCTAGTATAAGATGGTATGTAGATCAGGGGCCCTTTCCGCACACCTATCCATAATCATGGGTACATCCCTTATGTGTTGTGGTTGTATGCATTTGGGCTGGCTGGCTGGCTGGCAATGAATCTTACTACCTGAGAGTACTACTTCGTATATAAGCATCTCAAATGGCAATTCCTAGCGTAGGATCCTGACCGATGCAAATTTCGATTAGAATAGGCTAAGAGGACATCCCTGTTCGACCCTTTCGAAATGGGAAAAATACCTACCTACTATGTATGCAGGTATCGTTACGTTCTACCTGTTAGGGTATTCATGACTTGCATAAGATAAGCATCATGATACTACTGTTGTTGATCATTCGAAAAGTGCGTACACTTACTAGTGTATATATGTATAAAGTTCTGCGCCCTTGCTAGTCTAAGACATTACAGTTATCTATCACGTAGGACATTCGGTTTAGAGACAATGCCTATTTTCTTCAACGCTAAAGACCCCTTTTCACGATGTGAGTGTGGGGATGGCTTCTTTTGGCTGCAGAGCCTCACCCAGCATGGTAGCGTAAGACGGCATTCTACATGAAGTAGTAATAACTATAAATCCTGCCAAATCTTTGATACCTTGAATATACGACTGAATATTGACACTGACTGACTGACTGCTATTCAATTTAGGTAGTTATTGATGTAAAAAAGCAATAATAGCATTAAAGGTACGAAATTGGTTTGGGTGGGTGGGATGTAAAAGGAGATGAGATAAATTAAAAAGTCATGTGCAAACTTGGAGGTACTTGTATACATGTACTGAGCGCCACACGGTTGGCTGTTTAGACCAATCAGATCATGCGATAATCCCCCTACTCAATGTTATAGGAAATCTAGATCCGCCAACTAACGGGGCACCTGCCAGGGAGTGCTGGTGAAGAAGAACGGGTGAGTTAATCTAGGTAGTTGCCTACTTGACAGGACCTTCCCATGTTGGTGTTAGTGGGGTGCAATCATTTATGAAGATCATTGCAGAGACGGTTCGTTACTTCCACGAAAATGGTGAAGACTGCTACTAGCGAATCCCAGCATTTCTTGCCCAGCTGGCCAGGCTGCCAGGCAGTTCGGCGCCTTCCTTATCCACCTTACTCATACTGGACAGGGACAGCAGGGACAACTGGGACAGCTGCCACACCAAGAACCAAATCAAAAGGGGAGCAATTCCGTCATTCTTCTCAGTGGAGTCCTGTTTAATCCAGCATTCATGCCCTGGCTGGTCTAGCATTTTCATACCACCTCCACTCTCTCAAGTTTGTCTTGGCCTTCCAGGGCTAGGTTCCTCTTTTTTTTACCTTCTCCTTTTCTTTTCGTCGGCGCTTCCCACGATACACAATCTTTATTCTCTTTTTACTCTATCGTGGGACCATACTATACGTAATGCTAAAAAACAACAACAAGGCGTGCGACTGACTTGTGCACTGAGACGTGAAGGACAACGTGGGCACGATACGGTCGTTTTTTTTGGTCCCATCTCTCATAATTAGGATGGGCGCGATAAAAAATACACTTTCCTTAATTCCCTCTCTTAGGTTCTCTTCACGATCCAGAGTAGTTTACGAGGTACTACCTTCGCACGATTCGAGCAATGCCGGTTCGCCCTTAGACGGATCCCCCATTATGTCGGACAGTTGGCGCAAAGGGTTCTCGTCACCCCGTCGACGACTAGGAAGTTTACTTCGCACGTCACCGAAGAGATTATTCATTCTGACAATCACTATTTTCTTTACACTATGTCTATTGGCCGGAGGAAGTTTTAGAGCTAGGCGCTATTATGTTGAGAAGGCCAAGGAAGATGAGAGAGTCCCTTATCACTGGGAGAAGTACCCCAGGTAAGAGATAATGCAACCCATGTTCCTGGGAGTATCTCAAAGAAGACCACAATGATTCTAACATGCACTTTCTAGGTTAAATGGGTTTTATCATGGTGTTCGTACACTTGTGAACTATACGGACTGGGTTCCGGAACAACAAATTACAGCAAAAACTAAACCCCTGATTCACAAAGAACCTCCCATGGACCCTGTTGTTGTTAATCCGTATCCCGACTTCAGCTCTAGCGAATACCTTAAAGATCATCACCCCGTTCAAAGATGTTACGTGGATGAAAATGAAAAGTTCCCAGCACCCGATATTTTCGCATACCCAGGAATACCTGCCGGGATGCCTGCGCCATTTTGGGGATCCTACGAGAGCATTGGGGTTGCACCGGATAAGTGTTGGGAACGTTTTGGTCGGTTTGGCCCATACGGTTACAGCTATAATCCCGCCGAAGGTGGCTTAGGGCTTTCGAATAACTCGGCGCATGCGGGTGCTGAGAAGGTTCAAGAAATGTTTACCAAGGTTGATTATCGCAATGTGAATTGGGGCAGAGCACAGAAGAAATGCTTTGAGAAGAACCAGAAGCGATTTGATCCCGAAGCAGCAACCGGGGATAAGAAAAGAGTTAAGCGCTCTGCTTATGTGCTACGAACTTGGACCGGCTACCAGTATACCGATATTCAACTCCTGTCTCTGCGAGCCATGATCAATGAGTTGTCTTTAAAGTCTGGCGGTGAATATGACGTACATCTTCTCGTTCACGTCAAAGATAACTCAATCCCAATCTGGGCATCCAAAGAGGTGTACAACCAGACAATAAGGGACAACGTGCCTGAAGAATTCTGGGGTATCACAACTCTATGGTCGGAGCAGCAGATGCGAACATACTATCCTGGTCCTTTCCCCGAGGAAGATAACTTTGAGAATCATTCCAAATCCGACATCCATGGCGTTTATCGAAGTGCTCACTTCGCCTTGCAGTGGTTTGCACAGCAGCACCAGGAGTATGATTTCTTTTGGAACTGGGAAATGGATCTAAGATATACCGGTCACTACTACGAGTTTCATAATGGCATCTCGCAGTGGGCAAAAGAACAACCTCGAAAATTACTATGGGAAAGAAGTTCTCGATTCTGGATACCCGGTAGGCATGGTTCGTGGTCCAAGTTCTCTCAACTGGTTGAGCGAGAGACTATGGAAGGGGAGGACAAGCCAGTTTGGGGTCCAGTAACATTTCCTACTTCTGGTCCTGGTCCTATCCCGTCCCCTAAGGAAAATACGCCCCCAACCAAGTTTGAAGACGATAATTTCCAATGGGGTGTGGGTGAAGACGCGGATCTAATCGTCTTCGATCCGCTATTTGATCCGGCAAAGACGAACTGGGTCTTCCGCAGAGATGTATCAGGATATAACACGTCCCTTGAAATACCTCCTCGCCGAGTAGCAATCATTACCGTCGCGCGACTTTCCAGAGGCTTATTAAATACCATGCACGAGGAAACATATCGTTTGCACCACACCATGTTCCCAGAGATGTGGCCGCCAACGGTCGCCCTTCACCATGGATATAAGGCGGTTTACGCGCCGCACCCAGTTTACTTCGACCGACAATGGCCGCTGGACGTTATGGACAAGACCTTCAACTACCCGCCCACGCCAGAGGATAGTCCGTTTGGCTGGGGTGAGCACAACATGCAAGGTGGCAGTTTCTACTATAATGCCGGGTTCAGCGGCGCACTATGGCGACGATGGTTAGGAGCTAATGAGAACGGGGAAGGCGGAAAGAAGATGGAAGAATCTCGATCGGATCGCATGTGCCTACGAGGAACGCTCTACCATCCGATAAAATCTGAGAGCGTCGAATAAATCCGCTCGTGGATGTGGTTATCTAATTTTGGCGTATTGGCGTTCAGGAAAGAGCCGCGGATAAGGCTTCTGATTTCACATGAAAGCATTTGATGCATTTTCGAGGGGCGGTACATTTTCTTTCACGGCATCATACAGCATCCAAAAGATTTCGGTTCTCTCTGCATATGGTTTATGGGGTTCTGATACCCGTTGATTTGTGGATGATGCCCTTTCCCCCTTATTATCACCTTTTTTCTTTCTTTCTCCATGAGGATAGATACAGGCAGGCAGCAGTTTCGATCGAGATTGGATGTCACGCAGTGCAGACGATGAAGGTATGAGGCCTGTCCGATATTAGCAAGTCGGCAAGTCAACGAGGGGCTGTCCGCTCCAAATTGTATAGTAGTAGATCTTGCGACCAGTGTTTAATACCCCAAGACACCAAAGGCTATAGTGCTGTAGTATTGTAATGATTCAATTGAGCTCTTCAATCCTGTTTTATTAGTGATATATGTTTTTTTATGCAGATTAGGTTAGTTCTAACATTTGCACTGAACTCTGTTACCTATACGAATCCGTAGTCGTCCTATTAAGTTGCGGTACGCTTCTAACAGTTCCATCCCAATCATAACTGGGTTTCATTAAAGTTTAATGATTGAACCCTTATGCTTAATTATGTAACCGAGTTCATGATCACATGCGCCCCTTGCATAAGTGCATGCACGTACATGCATAAGTTTTTGGCGCGTGCCGAATTTTGGAGGGTAAAAGTTACGTCACTTCTTGTACTGATAAGGGGATATATGGTCCGTGCCTCAGGCCTTATGTACGGTGCGCCAGCTTCCAGATTGGTCATCAGTCAGCTGTTGCTGTGCCAGTTCCGAGTACCTAATCAGTGTTACATTCCCCAAGTTCAAGGGGTTGTTGGTCTATTTCATCTTTGTATCTCGGTGTTTTATCATCATCTCAACAATATTCCGTCAAAACAGTAGCAGGACTGTCGATAAGAACATAGGTCTGTAACTATGAAGGCTTCTATCATCGGACTTCTCCTGCCTGCGGCAGCGAGCGCTCGTTTCATCGAAGCAAACGAAGCCAACCGTATCCTCCCTACTATAGATGCCCTTCTGGAAGAGGTGGAAGCTCCGGAACAATATCTCATCGAGCTATCTCCGGGGAAGACAGCATGGGTAACCGAAGATGAGAAGTGGCAGCTTCGTCGTGTACGTATACACCTAACCTTTCTTAGCTTATCCATTCCAAATGTATTGCGACCACTAACAGAGATCCCTTATAGGAAGGACTACGATTCATGGACATCACGGACAATATAGACCTCGCCGAACTACGTGTTACACCCCAAGCATCACCAGTGTTCCCCGAGAAGGTCCAGCTCCAATCAGAAATCCATCCATTACTTAAGGACCTATCTAAGGACTTAATCCAACAACACCTAGAGAAGTTCTCGAGCTTCCACACGCGATACTATAAATCAGACTACGGTCGCCAATCTTCCGAGTGGTTACTGAAGACGGTGCAAGATACGATCAAGGAGGCTGGTGCTGATAAATATGGAGTCAATGCCAAGCACTTCGAGCACTCCTGGGGCCAGAACTCGGTTATCGCAACGATTCCTGGCAAGTCGAACTCGACTATCGTCATCGGTGCCCACCAGGACTCGATTAACTTATGGCTTCCTTCCATCCTCCCAGCTCCCGGCGCCGACGACGATGGAAGTGGTACCGTCACGATCCTCGAGGCTTTCCGCGTTCTTCTATCTTCGAAAGACGTAATTGAAGGAAATGCCCCGAACACGATCGAGTTCCACTGGTACAGCGCCGAGGAAGGCGGTCTCCTTGGAAGCCAGGCCGTCTTCTCGGACTACGCCAAGAAGAACCGCGACGTCAAAGCCATGCTGCAGCAAGACATGACTGGCTACGTCCAGGGAACGCTTGATGCGGGAAAGCCCGAGAGCGTGGGTGTTATTACCGACTTCGTCGACCCCGGGTTGACGGCTTTCATCAAGAAGGTTATCGAGGAGTACTGTGAGGTCCCCTGGGTTGAGACTAAGTGTGGATACGCCTGCTCGGATCACGCATCAGCTTCCAAGGCTGGCTACCCCTCTGCATTCGTTATCGAGTCGACATTCCCCGAGTCCAACCAGCACATCCACAACACGGATGACGTGATTAAGTACCTGTCTTTCGACCACATGCTCCAGCACGCGAGGATGACTCTTGCGCTCGTGTACGAGTTGGGTTTTACCGATTTCGAGAAATTGAAGTCGGAGAATGAGATGGGAGAGTTGTAGAAGATGGAACGCTCAGCCTGAGCTACGCTCTTATTAGCAGATGAGATTTGTTATCAAGATCAATGCATACATGCATGGGTTAATGGCGTTTGAACAGATAGTAAAGACTAGAGTAGAACTATTGGATTGGCACATGCAATTTGCTATTACTAGAATGGCAGAATGACAGAATGACAGGAGGTAACTAGGTACTATATAGCCTAGAACTCTTTTTAAGTTTTTAATTCTATGGGTTTCCCCGTACGATTTAAACTAAACTCTTAACTCTATACAGGTACTTACCTCATGCCCAAGCCAACTAGGTAATACCTGTAAGACGGCTAGACGGGAGCATGGAAATACCTTAAAAGTCAATGTACCATGTAGAGCCGATTATCCGAGCTGGATAGTTCGGAGCCGGAGCTTGCGTCATTCTTATCGGTGAACTATCCACTCACGTCCCGTTATTACCTGCAGCCCTCTGCAAGGTTTCGACTCCCAAACCTCATCTATCCTCAAGTCTTGGCATCATAGCTCGTTATGGCCTTGTTTTAACCTCCGAGACTATGTATCGCTTAGATCTAGATACCTACCTCACATATGTATCTTAGATATGTCCGGCAAGCAGAAGCGCCATTCCGTATGGAATGTGAAGTTATTTAAAATATGGCAAATGGCCTTTTCCTTGACCCAGAATACATTGGAACTGCATGTTCTCGTTTTGCCATCCTTGCGTCATCTTTACATGCCTTTCGAGGAAACCTCGGCGGCAAGTCACTAGACTCAATATGCAAACATCGCAAGACATGAGTGTGCCCACCGAGCCTCCCTTCACGATTAGTGAGAAACTGTGTAAATTGTGTCTATCTTCTAAGAGCGTCTCGTCTGCTCTTGCCCAGGACTCGTCGTTGACCCCCGGCGAGGCGTGGAAGAAGCTGTTTGGTTGCCATGACCACGGCCATTGCTCCAAAGGCGATGTCCACGACATTGGGAAAGGCTCTCTCAGTTCCAAAGAGCTAGAGAAAGCTCGAGCTTGTGGAAAATGGGGCTCGCAGAAGCCCAGCGACTTATTTCTTAGGGTTAGTTATAAAGTCCTTCTAGATAGCAGACAGTGTGCTAATACCACTAGATTTATCATGATGCGTTGTCCACACTCGACCATGACTTGGGCTGTGGCATGGTGAGTCCTTCTCTGATGGGCAGCAGTGGGACTATGCCGTTGACTATCATATCCGTGTAAGTCAGCATGAGACACGGCCTTGGAAACTCGTCCCTAACTTCTTATGAAAGCATCCCTGATATCGTGAGGCACATGTCCAACCTCATCGTCCGTGCCGAAAAAGAGGTATACCTCGCGACCAATTTTTGGCAGAATGGAGTGGCCTCCAAGTACATCACAAATGCGATAAAGGAGCTCTCACGTCGCGCCGGGGGGCGTGGGATAAAAGTCGTCATAAAGATCATATATGACCGGGGCAGCCCCAAGCAGCTCGTGGAGCCGCACTATATGGTCCCCGAGAGCGAATACACCGGCAGTGCTGTCGGGCTCCCGGCTTCCCACGATATTCCTAATATCGACCTGCAGGTTATGAATTACCACCGTCCGCTCCTTGGTACCTTCCATGCCAAGTACATGATTGTTGACCGCAAGGTCGCTGTCGTACAGAGCAATAATATGCAGGATAATGATAATTTGGAGATGATGGTGCAGGTGGAAGGCCCGATTGTTGATTCGCTGTACGATATGGCGTTATTAAGTTGGCATAAAAAACTAGAACCTCCGTTGCCGTGTCTCCAATCCACTGCGACTGAGAGCGGAAGTACAAGTTTCGCTCCTAGTTATGCTGCCATGTTAAGTCCTGAGGGAGCTATCAAAGGCCACTCTGCGATTGTTGACACAGATAAACTGCCTGGAGAAAAAACTTACGGCCTGGACGTATTGGAGTCGAACCCAACAGACGAATGGAGAAGCCACGGTAACGGGTCTAGTAGGTCGAGTATCGCGGCTTCGAATAGCTTATGTTCTCTTGATAGTGTTAGCAGCAGCTCCGATAGCTATCCAGATCAGGAAACTCTCACGATGCAGAATCCTGGCCTACACAACCCCCTTATACCTCGGGGTGCGCTCCCAGAGCATACTTCAGATGCTCCTCACTACGACGAGGATCTCGCAGGGGAGATCCGCCGCGTCCAAGCGTCCGTAAGCCAGAAACCAGACGAGACCCGGATGCAAGCCGTATCGCGCCACCTCAACCACACCGTCAACAAAGGGTTCGAGGGGACTGCGCCGGAGTGCGACCCGCAGGACGAGATGACGCCGTATATACCACATCCTGCGCACGAGCCGTTTCCGATGGCTCTCGTCTGCCGCGCTCCTTACGGCCAACCAAATCACTCTTCCGTTTTTAATCCGCAGAATGCCGCTTGGCTGTCGGCTCTGCGCAACGCGCGGAAGAACGTGTTTATCCAGTCTCCGACGCTGAATGCTGAGCCGCTTATCCCGGCTATCGTGGAGGCTTGCGAGCGCGGTGTCGATGTGTATTGTTATATCTGCCTGGGATATAATGACTCGGTAAGTTCTTATCTTTTGATCCTAACACCTATAAACAACTATCCCCCTTGATGTATTTATCATGCACATGCCTACGCACTTTTACTACCATATATACTATATATACAATGCCAACCTTCCCCATCCAGGGCGAAATGCTCCCCATGCAAGGCGGCCACAACGAAGCTATCGCTCACCGGATATACACCACTCTCCTCTCCCCGCCCGCAAAGCAGCGCCTTCACTGGTACTGGTACGTCGCGAAGGACCAGGTCGCGCCCATTGTGGCGAGCCAGAAGCGACGGTCCTGCCACGTCAAGCTGCTGATCGCGGACGAGCGCGTCGGGGTCGTGGGGAACGGCAACCAGGACACGCAGAGCTGGTTCCACAGCCAGGAGGCGAACTTGCTGGTCGACAGCGGGCCGGCGTGTCGCGCGTGGATCGGGGCGCTGAGGAGGAACCAGAACACGCACCGGTTCGGACGGGTCGACGTGGAGGATGGGGTGTGGAGGGACGAGGCGGGGAGGGAGGCGCAGGGGGCGACGGGCGTGGATGCGGGTAGGTTCGCGTGGGTTAGGGGCGTGGTGGGTGCGGTTCAGAGGGTGAAGGGGACGGGGGGGTTTTGAGGGGGTGGTAGGTGGGTATTTTATATAAGCACCTAATATATACCTATATATATACCTTATATGAAGGGTTAGACTCGGGGTGTTGGTTGCTGCTCTGATGTACTGTAAGATATAATCAATTGCTATAACGGTGTTAGTTGTAGGATAACATATTGGGTTTACCTAAAGTCCTTTCTGGAATAGTATATGAGACTAGTCGGTTGATGATGGTATGGCTTTAGTGGTGTATGTATAAGCTAGGTAAGTACCTTAGATCTATCAAGGATACCCTTGATGGATTTTATACATTAGGTACCTAATATATAGTAAGATTAAATGTTATTGTCGTATTGACTTGATATGATAACTCTTGCGCTTCTATCTTCTTACGGACTGCTGGACCCTTTTATATAAGGTAGGTATACCCAGTATAATTACCCCTATCCTTACTCCTGGGTACCCAACTCATCTATACCCTGACAGAATCTATTTAGGATAAAACCCACGACTATTATATTAGTCATAACTACACGGGATGTGTTTCCTACTGAGATGTAGGACTTTGGGCATCATAGGACCTGGTATCACTTAGCTAGGCTGAAAATAGAGAACTTCAAAAACATTAACTTAAATGAGAACCTACATTCATTTACACTATGTTAGCTGTTCTTTTTAGCTTAATAGAGTTAGTTATTAAGGTTCGAAGTTTCGTTCAACTTTTGAATGAATACTTGATTTAGGTACCTCTTACACTGTCTATAGACGGCTATAGCTCGTAAGAGGACAATGCTAGCTTTGACACTTACTGCGCCACGCCTCATCTATGTGCCGGCAAACCCTAACGGCGTACTTGCTGTATTATTCTCGTCGTCTCAAAGCTTTTATATACTTAGCTGTCGTCAAACTGTTGAGCAACAAAGTACAAGGTTACCTTCTAGAGCTAGGTACTAGAAGATCTCGTATAGTCGTTTCACTGGACTAGTTAACTCAAACAGAGACCCCATAACTAATTGGTTTAAGTAATTACGTCGTAGTCTCAATACGTTGAGTCTAATCTGGCTTTGAATTATCTGTTGGCTTGTAAGGTTGTGTCATTCTGTATAGACTTGCCGGCGATCTTTTATAGATACTATCAGAACAGACTCAAGTTATTGAGTGCCTAAATAGTCTGAACACTATCCAATTCGAGTTACTTTATTGATCCTAAGTGCCATGATCCATTATTTATTTATTTCTTAACATTCCTATTCAAGTTTAGCACAAGTCTGTGCAGTTCAATCAAGATGTACCTGCCCTCCCCTCTTGTATGTACATGCCTCCTACCAACTGTAAGTCTGGATATTATATGCGGGTACTACTTCCATTTAGTCTCACATACAAACAAACACAACTGCTCTTTGTCTTTCTTATCTAAGACATAATGTAACTTCCCACCAGGCCTGTAGCTTCCTTGGGTAATCACGTGTGCCTGCCCCCCTGATATAGGGGAGTCCCGGGCAACTCCCTCCTTGTCCCTGGAGAGATTACACATGGGAAGGGGCTGCGCAGGTTATCTTGGGCATAAGCACCTTCCTTTACATGATTTTGAAGAGTTGTCTACCTTAGGGTTTGCCTATTTAAAGCTCTCACAATTCCCACCTAGGTCTGGGATTTAAACTTGCTCCTCCACAACAACAACTTGTTATTCTTTCTCTCATCCACTACCTATCACCTCCTCTGTTCCTACTTCTATTCCAACTTCTATTACTACTTCTATTACTACTTCTATTACTACTTTTAATCCTACCTCTACTTCTCCCTTTACTCCTACCTCTACTTCTCCCTTTACTCCTACCTCTACTTCTCCCTTTACTCCTACCTCTACTTCTCCCTTTACTCCTACCTCTACTCCTACCCCTACTCCTACCCCTACTCCTACTTCCATTCATACTTTTATTCAATTAACATATCTTTCAATCAACTATTACATCACACAACACAACTAGACGAGGTCTTCTTCAACAATATCCTCTATCCTACTGAACGACAAAATTATTGTCCTGTCACCAACCCCTATTCTGACTTAATCTCATCCCCGACTACTCACCATACCGGACTCTGGGTAACCAATGGAGGTGCTATTAATCTGCCAAAACAATTCATGACAGAATACATACTCTTGTTCCTTCTTGCTTCTTGTGTTTATTGATTACCTATTACATGTCTAATACGGATACAATACAAACATGACATCGCGCTAAGCTTACTGCCGGTGTATAGTCGCAGAGTCAACTTTTAATAGACAAGCGGCTGCGAGGTATGTTGGAATCTTAGCTACCTACCTATATTATGAGGCATCCGAAGCTAACAGGACGTCTACAGTTATTGGTACCTATGAACTGACAGAGTTACACACCCATCTATTCCAATTCGCGTTATTCGCAAGAATGAAGCGTCTCGGCCGGCAAGAGTTAAGGGATCATACCATCCGACTTCGTCCCGCTTGTGACGCCTCCCCATAACCCATACCTACTTATTCAGTGGAGCGTGGAGCGAGACGCCAAAAGTACCAATGCCATCGGTCAACAGGAACATATTACCCGACTCCTATCCTCAGGCTCCATAAATGGATGATGTTGGGAGACTGGTACGAACGACTACGACTATTACTCTCACCCTACAATATTACGGGAAGCCAGCGACAATAGCCGGAATGCTAATAATGTCATGAAATTGAGGGCACAGTAATGGCTCAAAAGCGTATCATGGTTGGAGTAGCATAATATTTCGACTTTGAATATTCTTCATTCCTATTCTATTTGCTATTGTTCGTTCTTCTGAACAATTGGACAGAGGCACATAATTGCAGAGCTCACCCTATGGTAGTAGTGGATCGTCGTCGCGACATCGTGAAAGGAATAGTGCCGCTTCGCCGATGTCCATTGCCGATGGAGCATAGACGTGACCAGACATTTCCCGGAAGTACAGCTTGTGACAACCTGTTACTTAGATCCTCCCTCTGTAACCATGGATACAGGACGGCTGTTCTCGCTTCGGAACGAGTAGCGAAACATGTCTGCTGCCACAGCTGCGCCGCTCTTCTTCTTTTTGGATGGTCCGCTTGGAAAAAAGCCGGTGTCTGACAAGCTATCGCTCAGCGTGGGACCTCGCGACACATCTAGTCGTGGCGGGGCGTCAAATTTGAGAGACTCAGGCCGGCCACGTTCGAGCTGGGTGCTATCCTTACTGGCCGCTGCATGAGCTTAATTAGCAATCCATTGCGGCTTCCGATCATGGCTTAACTTACACTTCTGCTCCTCTTCGTCTACTTCCTGTACCGCTGCCCGAGAGAAGGCCTTGTGATACCACAATTTCACCTGTTCGCGGAACTTCTGCCAAGGGCTTATCAGCTCGGTTCTGTCCTAAGGAACCGCGCCTATGCCCGTCGGGCGGGTGGGGTCAAAAGGTGGAAGCCTGTTGAAGAACATTTTGACTGGTGTTGAGTGGTTGTCTGATGACTCCGATGGCTCTGACGTTGAAGCGTGGTTTGGTCAAATGTTAGCTATGATGAAGGCTTGGAGATGACAGACGTTAGGAACCAGCTGTGCTAGAGAATGATGACGAGGAGGATTAAGATGGTGGTGGAATGTGTTTTGGAAGCTTGGCGGCGGGGGAGAGCCAGATATATATATTCTTGGATCGGTGGAGTTGATTTGGCCCCGACGTTACTGGGGGGACTGCAAGTTTTGGATCAAGGTTGCCTAACACAAACTTGAACCGTCTACAACGCCTTTTTTAAGAAGGTAATTACACAGGAGATTTTGTAGCTGATCCGTTTCTTGGTTTCTTGGTTTCTTGGAACCACACGACAGGGTGAATCAGTGATTTGGTATCACGGAAATAAATGATCAAATAGCGATCTTGAATATGATTAGTGAATAAAATAAAAGAACAATAGCTTTGGTTTGAGTCCTGAGGGTAAGCGCCGAACGTAAATTGTCCGAATAATTTGCGCCTTCCGTCTTTTGATGTGTCTGTATGTATGGAATATATTAGGTACCCCTGCCATTCACCCCCAGATTTTCGGGAAGAGAAACAGGGATTTTGATGTGGGGTTTCCAAGTTCTCGGGACGCTAATGCCGATCTTGTGCCACGCTGTTCCCGCCACTTCTCCCCCCTATTTCCTTAGCGGAGGGCAAGTACGTCGGGTGCGCTACACCCAGGAACATGTTGGGGTTCTATTAATCAGAGATGTGTATCTTTACGCGATTAAACATGTTAAAAAGTGTTATTATGTTTCTCACAGGATCGGTCATAAGGGCCTTTCTTTAAGAGCTAGGCTTATGCCCCTGACAAACGTGATATACGGAGTGAATATCGGGGTAGGACAAGGTAACCAGATAAGTTCATTAACGATCTAGGAACGCCTGACCTTTTATCTGCTCACGAGAGCAGCTGGTTACCCTTTATATACCTAGGAGGTACCTAGGAACTTATCCCGGGCAGTCGTGCTGCATGTGGTATACAGACCACACAAACCCGTCTTTGGTGCGTGAATGCGATGTAATATTGAATAGAATACAAAGATGGCATGGTTTGCGCGGAGTAAGTGAATTTGGGGTTTACCTAGTTTGGTCAACCTGCGTCTGCTGGTGGTTTTGGAAATGTTTTTACATTGGTGGCTGATTTACTCTGGGGAATGGTTATGGAGGATGATTTCTCAATACAGGAGATACCTGGGTTACGTACCTTATACCTGATTTGATTTTATGTCATGCCCAGATATTTCTATCCTATTGGTCTACAATAATTGGGACAGAACGGCGGGTGGAACGGGTAGGTACCAGGAAGTTTGGCTGAATTGCTGGATGGATGCTCCTGCATGGAGATGCATGAACATAGTGGCGGTCGTTTTTCTCTGGATGTAATTGGCCAGAACTAAGTTTTACAGAAAGATGTTTTTCTTTTTTGTTCCATGGCATTCTCTTCCTGTAAAAAAGAAGGTAGACAAAGTGGGCATCTCGTAGTCATATGTTCGAAGATGGTGATCTTGCATATCCCGATCAACCTTCCTGTGTGTCTTAATACGCATCAGGGGAGATCTTAGCTGCCTGCCTTATGTTTTATTAAAATAGTTCGGTTATTTCCTAGGTACCTACCTCACATATTTGTGGATAGAGCTACTTGTCTGCAGGTGTGTAGGCACTTTTCGCGACAACCATCTTGGGGTTCGCTCAGTAATGCAGTGCGCCTGGTGGGAGGATCTGGAGTTTATCTATCTACATGGTATATATTGCTATCTGGTTTGGTAATAATAGATATTTGGGGCGTTGTGAAGCACCATTGTAGAGCATTCAGCGTATGAAGTATGTCATTTAGGTAGATGTATACATACAAACTAAGCGTGAATAAACAGACACTGGGTGTTTGTCTTCAGGTATTAAAAATATATTGACGGTCAAAAGAGGTGTGTATCTCAGTTGCCGCGATCCTAATGTGGAACTAATTCGCTTCATCATCCCCATCGTCATCACCGGGAAAAGCTCTAAAGAGCCAATTGTCATAAGGTAGATAATGCTTATGCTGTCCCCAGTCCGGGTTAAGGTAGCCATCCTCACCAAGGCTGTCAACCAGCTCGTCTTCCCATCGTGCCACTTCCTCCTCCGCATTGCCGGTATACTTATTAAACCAAGAGATAACCTCGCTTTGGTACTGGAGGATATCGCCAGCTTTTACTTTCGCGTGGCCTTCGTTGGGGTATATAATGAGCCTGGACGGCGTTCCCAGGTTCTGCAGCGTGCGGAATGCGGCTATGGCGTTGGGAGTTGGCGTTCGCCAGTCTGCGCCGCCGTGGGTGATGAGCATAGGGGTTTTCCAGTTGGGGAGGAGGTCCGGACGTGCCGGATTGAACCGTTGTAGCATCTCATAGTTCTCCCACAGAATTTCCGAGCCGCTGAAGTAGTTTCTTTCGACTAAGCTTGTCTTTGTGTCCGATTGCAGGAAGTTGATTGGTAGGTCGAAGATGCTAGCAGTGGAAACCATAGCCTTAAACTAACATGGAAAGGAAAATTAGCAGTTGGTGACCATAAGGAATGTTATCTGAATCAGGCGAGTACTCACGCGTCGGCCGAGTCCATGCCCCTGCACCCAATTTACCATGTATCCTCCATAGCTTATGCCTATCATGACTGCCTTGTTGATATCAATGTTGGGGTCGTTCTCGAGATAATCCATGCATTTTACTAGATCTTCATAAGGACGACCGCCGTAGCTCTCTCGAATTGCTAGGTACTGATGTGAGTTTCTGATCTTATAGTTAAGATAGTTAGTTACATACCATTTCTAAATTTTAATCCGAAGCCAGTACTTCCCGTTATGTTCGGAGCCACAATGATATAGCCTTGTTCAGCATATAGAAGGAATGGAGACTAGAGGCATTCGTAAGTCAGTAACACATTGGGTGGAAAGGGATATGAAAGACCAACATACGCATGCATCCCATTCATCTTGCCAGGAGCACATCGGACCTCCGTGCACACAAATCATCACAGGGTATCTTCGGCCTTCTTCAAAATGGCTAGGCTTCACCATCCATGCGTGAACATAATCATCACCTGCGCCTTTGAAGTATATCTCTGAGATCTGGCTCGAAGAAATGCCAAGCCGAGCGCCATGGTTCGTGAGTGATGAAAGCACTTTAGACTCCTGGCTTCCGTCAGCATTGACGATGTTGTAGAGCGACCCGTCTACAAGGCTAGAGCTGGTTATAAGGACGCTCGCGTCATCTTCACCAAGAGGGTAACACGACGTTACGCTCCCACCACGGAAAAGCAGCTCAGGTTCTGTACGTGACCGCAGGTCAATCTTGTATATACTAACCCTTCCGTGGTTTTCAGCAGTGAGGTATACCGCGTTACCACTTCGGGCGAACCGCATAAGGCCAGCTGTCCATGGCAATGTTTTGTCCGCAAACGTATCAAGTACGTTGACAGTCTTGCGTGTGC
Source organism: Daldinia caldariorum (assembly GCF_022478825.1). Classification (NCBI taxonomy): domain Eukaryota; kingdom Fungi; phylum Ascomycota; class Sordariomycetes; order Xylariales; family Hypoxylaceae; genus Daldinia; species Daldinia caldariorum. The sequence continues at coordinate 958,615 of NW_025953042.1, read as the reverse complement.
CAAGATGGTAGAGATAGATGCTATAACCTTCTCCGAATGCGACCTCAGAGCCGTCGGGACTAAAATGGGGGTCTCTACCATGAAAACGGCTTTCATACGGACCGTCGTCTGGGGGGTTATCTGGTAATATTATTTTCCTAGGCCCTTGAGTACTAGCTCTAGCGAAGGAATCAAGCTGAAGGATGTAAGCGTGACTACGACGCCGAATGGGCTTGGGCTCCAGAATGAGGTCCTGGGCCGCAAATACGATTCCATTCTGAGATATATCGAATTCCTGTGGGGCAAGGCCCGTATTTGCAAGAGCGTTGTGCAGCTGACCGGCTAACTGCCACGAAACACCTCCCGACGTACGCTTTTCCACCAAGATGGAGTAAAATATTGCGGACCTGTAGTCAGGCTGGATAAATGAACCCGGCTAATAACCACGTCATGTTAGTCTCTATTAATGCAGTAATAAGTAAAGTAGAGATCGCCAAAGGGGGGGGCTTCGATAAGGGGTCTCATACGTTAAGGACTTCGCCGGTATCATATACTAGGCCTGTATGGGGTGGTCTCTGATACTCATTCTCATTTCGCAGCTCGCCATTTATACCTACGCGGCCAAAAACCACAAATGCGATGCGGCCTTCTTTGAGGCGCTTCACTTTGAGGCCATGCACCCACGAAAATATACGGGCGGCGCGGTGCCATTTCATACGTTTATGAATATCGTATATCATGACGTCGGTATAATCTGGGTAATCCACGTCCTTTTGCAGGGATATGATCTTACCGGGCTCATCTGACAACCAAGCCGCCTCGTATGCATCGTTGCTCTCGATGGCTACGGTCGATTCTCCGGTCGCGATATCCATAACTTTCCAGCGTTTGGTTGCGCCCTCGCCGATTGTAGGCGTAGATTCATAATAGAGAACCTTTGTTCCATCGTGGTTAGGTATAGCGTTCCCCCGTTTGGGTTCCAGGGCCAATATAGTGGGCGTAAATAGCTTGTTGGTAGGACGAGACCCCATATTGTCTGCTGTTGATACCTAAAGTATCGAGGACTGGTATTAACAGAAGAGTTGACGATGAGATGTCTGGATAAAAAAAGGGGGCAAAGATGAAGGGTAAAATATTTATTTATATATAGGAAATTTCTAAGAATGTCGTGTCTTGTCCTTACGACAGTGAATAGAATACAGGTAGATCCCATCGCATAGTTTACATTATCCTCAAGATGCTCCCATTCAGTCATGCCCTTCCTCTACACTGAGTCTTGGACTAGGTAGTCTCTGTATGAACAGCACTCATTCAATATCTAACTACTGATGGGGAAACGGATAGATTGAATGAAAGCATGGTTGGAAGATGACTCCTCCGTCTGCGTACTCCTTCATTATAAGCTTGCAATATATGCTACACGTGTTTGAACTTCCAAACCTGATATTCTGCATGTTAGGAATCCCATTAACTGCCCACCTGAGGTATCCTATACCTACGCGATTTTCGGTGCTCACGTGCAATAAGACCAGGAACGGAGAGTGAATAGGCCATGCTGCATTACAGTGACGTTAGACTTCATGGATATATTAATTTTCAAGAGAAGCGTTGTTGCGTACTAGCTAAAGGGTTAGCTAATTGACGTACCTAATCCGAGTTTTTAGATACAGTATACTAACCGAAGCCCGATGGGAATAGCGTCAAAATAATGGCAGCTCTTAAGAAATAACCACAGACTACCTGTTATGACACCTATATATCAGGTACCTAACCTATACCACGTCGCCGTCGTTATTATATTCCATAAGTTGAAGACATAACTAGCGTAACTATATGTATCCCCCCTTAAGATGTACATATTTACATGCGGTCTAGATCTACCCCAGAAAAAAGCAAGCCTAAACCAGACCCTAATCCAATCAAAGCCTCCAGATAACTATCTCCGATCTCGGTCCCAAGCTAATGAAACCGACAATAGCCACCACGTGGATGAATGAATGAAATCATGTACCGAACAAGGTATAACTAACTTAGAGCTGAGCGCGGTACACCGACAGGGGGCACCTATCAAACTTCTCGTCCCTGTCTCTTTTTTACATATCACTTTTCATACTTTTTCATTATATACAGGTAAAAGAAACCAAACGGAGTCGGTGACTCGGTGTAACCTGCGGGATTGGAATTCCCTCATATCTCATTAGTCTATTTCTCATCTTTATCTTTTAATTAACTACATAAACTACTACGGTGGAGATAGAAAGTCCGCAAGTCCCCATGTATCAACCTACTTAATTCCTCCTCTTCTCTTGTTTCTTCGGCGCGGGGGGGGGGGGGGGCCCGGGGGCGCGGGCGGGCGGCCCGGGGGGGCGGGGGGAGCGGGGGGGGGGCCG